>NC_139034.1:69057877-69296442 GCF_964662115.1 Mustela nivalis
TCTTTCTTTTAGCAAGCATGTACGGGTTTGTGGGTTTTCTTCAGATACAGTATTCCTTAGGTATATTTGGAGAGGGAAGGGGTTATGGAACTCAAAGATAGACTATGAGTCCTGTTTTGTATGCATTATTTCTAGCTGAATTCAAAGCATTCATCAAACTTGATTATGTATATTTTACCCATTGCCTCCTAATTTCTCTTTTCTGCTTTTCTCTCTGCGCTATCCTATTAATCCGTCCTTCTATAGAATAGTCATTTGCCACTTAAATCATTATGAGAGTGTTCCTTGTTCCTCTGTTCAAATAATATTACTACAATGTATTCCTAAGGTCTTTTGCTGATTATAGACTAAACTGTCTCAGAGTTCTTAATGTTCCCAGTCCACTACCATAATTTTGCACTTCAGTCTGTAGCAGTTTGAAAATAGAAAAAAAACACCCATGATGGGCGCCTGGGTGGCTCAGTGGGTTGAGCCGCTGCCTTCGGCTCAGGTCATGATCTCAGGGTCCTGGGATCGAGTCCCGCATCGGGCTCTCTGCTCAGCAGGGAGCCTGCTTCCTCCTCTCTCTCTCTCTGCCTGCCTCTCTGCCTACTTGTGATCTCTCTCTGTCAAATAAATAAATAAAATCTTAAAAAAAAAACAAAACACCCATGACATTGACTGTTGCTTAGGAAAATCCAAGTGGCTCATACAGCAATATATTAAATTGTCTTAGCTATATAGACTGTTGCCCTCAGCTCTCAGTCATGCCAACCACAAAGTCTGCTGGCAGAAACACATCTTGTTAGAGATTTTTAATAAATCCATTCAGAAAATATATAGATAAATGACCTATAATAGTTATTTACAATAATAAATGGTCAAGTAAATAAGGAAGGATAGGTGTTATTTGCTCATGAGCTCTCCATGAACAAATAAATAAATAAAATAAATGAATAAATAAATAAATGAATGAATATATATATATACATACACACACACACACACATATATATATCAAATAAAAATACCTACCTCATTATTTTACAATAAGTGATACAATGATAGTATGATTGGCATACTGTTACTCTTTAAGCCACATTCAATTGAAACCATTCCTGCCTGACAGATAAAACAGCAAAGTAAGGGATGCCAACTGGTTAGATCTAACAAATAATCTAATATCTTCTAAAACAATAGCCAAGCAGACCAGATACTGGTTTTCCTAGAAGGATCAGTTTTTTTTGACAGTTTTTAAAGAATCCTGCCATTCTTCTCTCATCTTCCTATTCCATGCTTCCCTTGCTGAGGACTCACATTCTGATATTCTGATTTGACTTCTCTCTCTCTTTCCCCCCTGCCCCATACTCCAGTAGGACCATTCATAAAGCAAATGAGCCCAGGGCCTTTTTTCCTTTTTTTTTTTTTTTTAAAGATTTTATTTGTTTATTTGACAGACAGAAATCACAAGTAGGCAGAGAGAGAAGGAGGAAGCAGGCTTCCCTCTGTGCAGAGAGCCCGATGTGGGGGCTCCATCCCAGGACCCTGGGACCATGACCTGAGCCGAAGGCAGAGGCTTTAACCCACTGCTACCCAGGCGCCCCCTTTTTTCCTTTTTTTACATGACTTAATGGAGCACATTTTTGATGAATTATAGGTATTTATACCTTAACTCTCAGATGGTGATTTTTTTTTTTTTTTTTTTTTTTTACTTTTAAGTCTTGGGATAGTGGTGCTCATTAACTTACCCATATGCCAGAGAAAGCACTTTCCTTTCATTATTGTGTTAAAAGCACATTGCAGTGTCTGAAACAGTTAATGTTAATATTCCACAGCAATTACTATGTGCCAGACACTAAGGGCTTTACACATAATTAACTCATATAGTACTCATAAAAATTCTTTGATGTAGGTTTTGGTTATTATTTTCCATTTACAAATAAGAATATTGAGGGCTGTTCTTATTTATGTCCAGGGGAATTTAAACTTTAAACAAAATATTCTCAATTACTGGTTAGTTTATCTTGCCTTTATCTTGGCCAAGTGTCAGTAGAAGACTTGTAGGTATCTCCAGAAATTAGCACAGATCAGGACCAGTCCATCTGTAAGACAGTCTTATCTTATAAAATCCCTCTATGTTTCGGGTGCCTGAGTGGCTCAGTTGGTTGAGTGACTGATTTAGGCTAGCGTCGTGATCCTGGAGTCCTGGGATGGAGTCCCACATTGGTTTCCCTGATCAGAGGGGAATCTGCTTCTCCCTCTCCCCTCTCATGCTCTTTCTCTCTCACTCTCTCTCTCTCAAGTAAATAAATAAAATCTTAAAAACAAAACAAACAAAGCAAAACAAAACAAAAACCCTCAAGTGATTCATGAATATTTCTTAGGACATCTATCTGTCAGTGAAATCTAGCTATCTTTTAAACCGATCCTTTCTCGTGCAGCCCCTGATAGGACAGGCATTTTAAGATGCAGAATTTCTGGGGGTGCCTAGGTGGCTTAGTGGGTTAAGCCTCTGCCTTCAGCTTAGGTCATGGTCTCAGAATCCTGGAATGGAGCCCTGTAGCGGGCTCTCTGTCTAGCAGGGAGCCTGCTTCCCCTTCTCTCTCTGCCTGCCTCTCTGCCTACTTGGGATTTCTAAATAAATAAATTAAATAAATAAAATAAGATTTCAAAATAAATAAATAAAATTTCTAAATAAATAAATAAAATCTTTAAAAAAAAAGACACAGAATTTCTGAGACTCAGCAATGAGACTCCCTCAATAGCCTTCCACTTATAATTGCAACATTTCTATAAGCCAACCTCCCAACTATAAATAATAGTCTAAAAATGTGCATCAAATTATTTTGATATTTTCCTGATCAAAGTTATCCAAATCTTGAACAGAGTGAGGTTGTAAAATTATTTCTTATCAAGAAGGTATTATACCTATCAGACATGCTTAGTTAATACTAAAGAGGAAGAGAAATCACATAAGTTCAAGCATTTGCCCCGTTAAATAAGAAAAAATAAAATAGATGGAAAAAGACTTCAACTAAAATTATTAAACATAAGATATAATTTCAAAAAAATAAAGGAAATAATCTACACTAATAAAAAATAAAGATAAAGAGCTAAAAGTGTAAATAACAACAAAAGAAGGAAATATAGAACTTAAAGTTAACTCTAAAAACTCCTATACTACAATGTAAACACAGAAATTTGTAAAAGGCATAATTCGGAAGCAAAAATTGAAAGAGCTGACACATTTGATCATGAGTACCAAGGAAGAATATTAGATAAACTAAAATGCAGGAGCCATATGGACAAATCCTGTGCCTAGAATAACTGATAAAAAACAGGCATGGGGCACCTGGGTCACTCAGTCAGTTGAGCGCCAGACTCTTGGTTTCCTGCTCAGGTCATGATCTCAGCATTGTAAAATCAAGTCTCGAGTAGGGCTCAGATATCTGTGGGGAGTCTGCTTGAGATTTTCTTTCTCCCTCTCTTGCTGCCCCTCATACACCTTGTGCTTTCTCTTTTTCTCTCTAAAATAATAATAATAGTAAAATAAAATAAGTTAAGATGAATACTATTTACTAAAAAAAGTAGATAAAAAACGTACTTTGGGTGGATGACTTTGTATATGAGAATTCATTTGTTTTGTTCTTATCTTCAAATTATTCACAAAACCAAAGCAAGCTATAAAATATCCTATAGGAGAGGGGGACTGGTCATGGCACATATGGAAAACTTCTATGAAATTTAAGTTTTTAAAATACTTTGGTTTGGGACAAAAGGCAGATAGATCTGTGAAAGATAAACCTTAGTAAGGACATTGTTGTGTATTTACCAATACTTAATGAAAAATGCAAATATACATTAACCTCATAGTTCCATTTTTACATATACTAGAAAAGCTGGTGATCAAACTTAATGGATCCTGTGAAAGTTTCAGACTGGAAGTAGGACAAAGATTTCTCTCAAATGGCCAATGGGCAACTCCTGCCCCAGCTTCAAAGAATGGTTAATGATGCAATGGCTGTTTCTTCTGTCCACTTGGCTTGAATGTTGGGTGGGCATTATATAGATAATATAATATGCATAAATATACATACACATGAAAACACACACATATTACCACTATATTCACACATATATACCCATGCACACACATATACACACATACATATATATACATCCCCACATGTACACACACATACATATATATGTACCATACATATGGCCTGAATATATATTTTAATATCTGCATATTGTATTTTGTGCATAAATGTGCATAATTGCAATGCAGTTATATAAACATATGTGTCTGTATATATATAATATATACATATCAATTACGTATAATACATTGTGTTGTGTATTTCTTGTGCACATGTATGTTTACACATGTACATATGCATGCATGTGTACAAATGCATATTTGGGGACGCCTGAGTGGCTCAGTTGGTTAAGCAGCTGCCTTCGGCTCAGGTCATGATCCCAGCGTCCTGGGATCGAGTCCCACATCGGGCTCCTTGCTCCGCAGGGAGCCTGCTTCTCCCTCTGACTCTGCCTTCCACTCTGTCTGCCTGTGCTCGCTCTCACTCTCTTACAAATAAATAAATAAAATCTTTAAAAAAAAACAAAAAAAAACAAATGCATATTTGATCTACAAACTTGAAACCTCAAGCTTTATTACTATGTAGAAATATATGTGTATATATATGCAGTAAGCATGCATTTATATGTATTTAGATACAGTATCAAACTTGCTTATTGTACATGTATACATGTTTTTAAGGGGGAGTACCAGTGTTTGGTTCTGGAAAGCTTCACAAGAGTAAGAGATAGGGAATTAGGGCAGGGAGAGCAAACACTGCATAAAATCTCATTCCTAATGAGATAGAAAGTACCAGGCAGAAGGGAGGGCAGCTGTTGACAAACAGACCAACAGCTGTGTGGACAGCTCTCTGCCCTTTCTATTGTGTAGGTCTTGAAAAAAAATGTGTCTGATCACACCCTGTGTTTATATAGAACAAATGCTGAAAGCCAACCTTCAATCTCTTACTGATTTGGTAGGTGAACAAGTCAGCAGAATTCTGATTCAGAATCCCATCTTCTGGATTCAATCAATCCCCAAAAATGAATGTGAGAGGCATTCCATATTCCTCCATATTGCCTCTCACAGGCTCTTCTTCCACTGCTAAAACAGATTGGGGCACCAGGGAGGATTGTTCAATACATGCTTTGTGTGATGTTCTTAGGCGCTGAAGCGGGCCGTGCTGTGTGCCCACGTCTGGCACTTTCACAAGATGTGATGGACCCTATGTGTCAGTTCCTTCCTTCCCTCAACAGAAAAGAAAAAAAAAATTACGTTAAAAGAGAATTCATTTTTTAGAGCTTATTTATTTGTGAGAAAGAGAGCAGGAGAGTGTGGCAAGGGAGGCAGAGAGAGAGAATCTTCATTTAGACTCCCCGCTGAGCTCAGAGTCCAAAGTGGGGCTCAATCTCATGACCCATGAGATCGTGACCTGAGCTGAAACCAAGAGTTGGATGCTCAACCAACTGACTGAGTCACCCACGCTAAAGGAGAATTAAAAGAAATTTTTTAATAAAAATTTTAGGTAATCAATTATAAGGAAGGTAACAATTTCATATACTAAGGCTAAGGGCTTTCTTCACAGGTCCCAAGGAATTTATCCAAAATTCCTCTCCAGTACATAAGGCAGAGCTACAAGTATGGTTTGTTGTTGCACTGAATCCTGGGCAGCAGTTTTCCCCCCAAAATCATTATGCTACAAAGCCACATATCCTTACTGAGGAATTAAGTGCTGAAGCCATGGAAGCCAAGGGCAGGATGGTTCTGAGATTTACCAACGTCATCATAAATACAAAAAACATTGTCATGAGGAGTGTTAGTGAGAAAATTAAAGAAAAATTTATAGAATACAAATTTTTATGTAAAATGTACATGGACTTTTAAGATGAGTTGCATTCTGCTGCATGATCCAAGTTAAAGTCAATTTTAAATATGCAGTGATACCAATAAAGTTAATTAAATATTGGATTATTTACTAAACATAATTTGGACAGAGAGTATATGGCTTCGGTATGGTGGTAATCTTTGTCACATTATTTCAATGGTAGAGCTCTGTCATATTTGTTTCATTTAATTAATGATTTTTTGAAATTATCGGGCCAAACCACTGCATGAGCAATACTTGTTAGGGCAGGCAGTAATTGCCATGTCATTGGACTTGAATCAAATGTGAAGTATTAGCCCACTTCTTCCAGTAAGAAGTTCCACATATACCCTTCTTTTCTTCCTTTTATATATATAAAAAAAAATGTTGGTATCCACTGAAAATGTGCATTGAAATATCATATCAAAAATACATTGGGGGAAGAAAGTCATAAACAGAAATGCAGCTGGTATTTTTCCATCCAGTGCTTGAGTTGGATGAAAGGCAATTTGGAAAGCTGCATTCTGTGTTTTAGGACATACAGGTCCCACACTAGTTGAGTCATGTGCCAAATAGCACTTCAGTGACCTGGATAATTGTTCTGAAGGTCCAAATTGCAATGGATTCCTCACACGCCTAGCCGACGTTGTTTTCCTATTTTAACTTTTTTGAACTACACGAAAATTTTCTGCATACTTTTCTACTTCGTGTAGGGACAGATATAAGGACACAGTCGTAGTAATTAGTAGTACTGGTGGTAGTAGAGAAGAGAAGCAGCGTGTAAGCTCTAAATTAGTACATTTTTAACGTGGACTACTTTATACTATATAGATTTCTGTCTAAAAATGTGGGCTATAAAATAACTACAGTAAATCTTGGGCAACCAAAATTGTATAACCCATAAGTAGCCAAATGGAAGAGGTCAAACTCAGTACAGTATACAGCATTTCATCACTGGAAGCTTTCAGGTATTGACCGGCTGGCAACTTTATAGAATGCAAATATTCATGAGGCAACTCTCATGAAACAAAGAAACACTAGGTATTCTGTATGCTGCTACATTCTTCTGTATGTCCCTCATTCTAAAAAAAAAAAAGTACCATAATTTATACTTACATAAACTGGATGGAAAGGGTGGAATAAATGTCAATACCGCTTTTGAGATGAGTAAGCCAAACATTGCAAAATCACTCAATAACAAAGTTGTAGAATTTTATGTGAAAATCTAATTACTTTGTATCGTCTGCTTTCTTAAGGCATGATTATTATTTTGGATTTTAGAGCTTTTATGGTCAATTTACATATGTAAATATTTACTAGGCTTTGATTTACTTAGCGAAAATTCAAATTAACCCAACATATTATTCAAAGTCATCAGAATCTTTCAGATTCTCGTAAATAAATCATGAATGCGAAGGAGTCTTTAAATATTAAGTTATGTATATAAAAGTGTTATCAGAGATATATATAATGGATAGATTTCTAAGATAAATAATTCAAATTCAGTTTGACTCTATAAAATGTCAAAAAGTTTACAACTTTAATGTTATTGTCAAATATAATATGAAACAAAATTATAATGATAGGGAAATAAGTATGAAATGAAATTCCTAAAGCAATAATTATATACATAAATATTAGCCTTGTTTTTAAAATTAGGATAGTCTGTTGAATATATATAGCTAGTTATATGCTGTTTAATGGCACTTAATTTATTTGCAACAGGCATATGAAACATTCACTTAGAGGATCATAAATGAAGGTAAGAGCAGTACAACTGGCAAAAAAGTGCCTTCCATTTTCTAATAAGGGTTTAAAAATTCTAGATAGTAAAAACAACAGACAAGTAAGCTAGTTGATAAATTAGGTTGGCTCAGAGAAGAAATTATAAAAATGGCCAAAAAATTAAACTTATAAGTGCTTCCACTTAGCAATAATCACTGAAAAATAATGAAAATTTACAAATTAAAAAAGTATTATCTGTTTATTTATATATTTTTTCCACAAATAAAATATGAATGAACTAGTCTATGGTACCTTAAAGTACAAATAATAAAATATATTTTTAATTATCATACAGCAATCATAGTTCTGGGTCAGCTATTTTGGAAACTTTGTTAGAGTTTTCAATAATAAAATATAAATATTAGATCATTCAAAGAAAATAAAAGATAATACATATTAAATGAAAAAACTGCACAAAAACATTTACCTAAATGTAGTGAATATTAAGAGTAGTCCAGTAAATCTAATGACCTAATTGCTATTTGCTATACTTTAAATTTTGGGAAATGTCTTTTGTTGTGAGTAAAATTCACTTACAATAAGTGTTCTCAGAGTGTGAACAGCTAGTTGTCAGCCTGTTTGTCCAATTACTCACTGGCTTGGAGGAATATATTCCTGTGACTTTTGTATTTACCTTTTATTTTTATAACTTCTGTAGTGTGAAATAACAGGTTTATCAGAATGAAGGCTACTCATTTTTTTGAATTTTAGAGGAATTTCTTTTTGTTGTTGTGCTACATCCTTAAAGCCAAATTTTTTCCTTTAAAATACATTTTCCTTTAAAAGACATTTCCTTGGGGTGCCTGGGTGGCTCAGTGAGTTAAGCCTCTGCCTTCAGCTTAGGTCATGATCTCAGGATCATAGGATGGAGCCCTGCATCGGGCTCTCTGCTCAGCAGCGAGCTTGCTTCCTCCTCTCTCTGCCTACTTGTGATCTCTGTCAAATAAATAAAATAAAACATTTAATAAATAAATAAATAAATAAATAAATAAATAAGACATTTCCTTTAAATAAAGTCGTTATTAAAATGAAGCTTTCTAGTGAGTATACATATACAAGCACAAATGTTGCCGAGATTCACATTTTTTTTTAACTTCAAATTGAATTCAGGTATCGGTTGAAGGTTTAAGCTAATGGTTACATATGGATTTCTTTCTATAATCAGCTAATGATTTCTAAATCTCTTCTATCAAAAAGAAAGTGAGAGGGTCCACGTCATTTTGCTCATTTTGCCTATCACATACGAACCTGTTCTGCAAAACCCCCATGCCTCACCTCAGACCATATTTTGAGTCAAATCTATATTAAGAAAGTTAGCTAAATACTCTAAAAAATAGAACATCAGGCATATAGGTACACTCCAAGGTTTTCTATTTTATATGGAATTGCATCAGAGTCAAAACATTTGAAATTGGTCTTAACCAACTTTCTAGATATAAAACAACGAATAAGAGTTAACAGATTTTGGTAATGAAGGAAAAGGATGTGATTACTCTCTCTTCAGTAGAGATATTTTACATAGGCAAATTAGATATAAAGCAAAAGAATCATAAGCTAAATGTTGTCAGTAAAGACAATAAATAAATTAATTAATTAATTTAATTAATCGATGTAATTACAGCACAGCATCTAACATGTCCCAAATGATGGGTGTGTTTCCTTTTCTGTTGAATTGTTTAAATAATAACTTTAACTCTTCCAATTTAATTTGCCTCCTCAAAAAAATCTTGTCGACCCTACAATGCATTTATCTACACAGACTGACATATTTAAAGAAATCTATCCTCCATAGTTAAAAACTGGAATAAGACACACAGGAAAATATGTAAGTATTGCATTTTTAAACTTAAATGATAGTAGAGACATATTCTTATCACTGACCACCTGCAGAATTTCAATTAAAATATTAATTAATTTAAAATATTTTATCAAAACTAATTGCTGTGGACATATGTCATGCTGAATATTAAACATAGTGGAATCATTTCAGAGAGAATATGGAAATTCATATTAAGACTTTTATATACAGATTTTTAAATCCAATAATTATTTTTGCCATTCTGAGGAGTTATATCAAAAGAATTGAGGTATCATTACTTTAACGATGTCATAATATTGCTTATAATGGAGAAAATTACAATCAACTTATTGCTTTAAGTGTTACAGCATAATTTGGGGTATAATATGGTAGTTGCAGTAAGAGCAGAAAGTTTAAGAATGAGACACAGGTTGCTGAAGTAGTTCTCTATTTCAGTTGTTTGGTTTCATGTTGACAATAAACTATATAGATGTTCATAGCACCCAAAAATGTGAATTATTTAGATGTACAGAACATGTACTTACTTACTATGAAGTGAATATATTAATAATAATTAAAATTTACTTCAGTAGCAATTTATTTTAATTATTATTTTAAATTTCCCATGCTTTAACATTATGTAAATTGCTGACCTTTTGAGAGAAAGGTTTTTTTAAAAATATATTTACATTTTTAAAAATAGACTAATACAAGATTATTTAATTTGGCAACTTATTACTACTACCTCTTTGGGAGCAAAAGGACATATTAGAATCAATATCAAAGTTTTAAAAACTCAATAGCAAAAAATCTAAATAAACTGATCGAAAGATGGGCTAAAAACCTGGATATACATATCTTCAAAACATGTATTTGGACATTTTTCTAAAGAAGATGTACAGGGGCACCTTGGTGGCTCAGTGGGTTTAAAGCCTCTGCCTTCAGCTCAGGTCATGATCTCGGGGTCCTGGGATCGAGCCCCACAGCAGAAAGACTGCTTCCTCCTCTTTCTGCCTGCCTCTCTGCCTACTTGTGATCTCTGTCAAATAAATAAATAAAATTAAAAAAAAAAGAGAAGATATACAAATGACCAACAGTTATATGTAAAAAAGGCCCAAAGTCACTCATCATCAGGGAAATGCAAATCAAAACCACACTAAGATATCAGCTTACACCTGTCAGTTTGGCTGTTATCGAAAAAAAAAAAAAAAAAAAAACATGTTGGTGAAGGTCTGAAGAAATTGGAATGCTTGCACACTGTTGGTGTCTATTTCAAATAGTACAGTTGCTATGGAAGATAATATGGAAGCCCTTCAAAAAATTAAAAGTATCAGGGCACCTGGTTGGCTCAGTGGCTTAAGCCTCTGCCTTTGGCTAAGGTCATGATCTCAGGGATCAAGCCCCGAGTCAGCAGGGAGCCTGCTTCCCCAGCAACCCCCCACCCTGCCTGCCTCTCTGCCTTCTTCTGAACTCTCTCTCTGTCAAATAAATAAATAAATCTTAAAAAAAAATTAAAAGTGTAACTACCACATGATCCAGAAATCCCACTTCAGGGTATTTATCAAAACAAAAAACAAACAAAAAACAAAAAACAGGACCTTAAAGAGGTATTAGCACTCCCAATGTTCACTGAAGTACTATTTATAATAGTTACACTGTAGAACATACTTAAATGGTCATTGGCAGATGAGTGGTAAAGAAAATATGGCATACATATACAATGTAATACATTTCAGACACAAAAAGAAAAAGAGGAAATTCTACAATATGGAACAACATGGACCAATCTTGAGAATGTTTTACTAAATAAAATACACCAATTACAGGGGGACAAATACTGCATAATTCCCCAAGTATGAGGAATATACATAATCAAATTCATTGAACACCAGGAGGACGTTGTGGTTGCCAGGGGACAGAGAACAGGGGTGGGTGGATGGGGAATAACTAATCAATGGACATACAATTTCAGTTAAGCAAGATGAATAAGCTCTAACGATCTGCCATGCAACACTGTACCCATAGTCAACAATAATGTATTCTGCCTCAAGAAATTGTTAAGGTCTCATGTGAAGTGTTCTTACCTATTACCAAATAACGTTTTAAGGATAAATATAGTAAATATCAAGCCTTAGATTAATTACTTAAATAAGAACTAACTGTAAATGGTCCTTGCCATCTATAATATATAATGATATAAGGATTTTTTTTTTTTCTCAGAAAGCTTAAATGACTTTAAATATTGTATTCCGGGGCACCTGGGTGGTTCAGTGGTTTGGGCTTCTGCCTTCGGCTCGGGTCATGATCTCAGGGTCCTGGGATCAAGCCCCACATGGGCTCTCTGCTCCACAGGAAGCCTGCTTCCCTCTCTCTCTCTCTCTCTGCCTGCCTCTCTGCCTACTTGTGATCTCTGTCTGTCAAATAAATAAATAAAATCTTTAAAAAAAAAATGTTGTATTCCACTTAAGATCTTAGTCAACTGCTTTATGGTGTGTCCTTGACCTCTTCCAATATTGCAGGCTTTGATGTAGTGCACAAATATTTCCAAACCCACGTATCATTTACAGATATCCCTCAGGGTCTTAATAGCTAAAAAGAAGACAACTTTTTTTTTTTAAATTTTCTGTCCTCAGTCTTTATCAAATAATAATATATTTTATATTTACCTTCATAGGTGAAAAACTCAATATGTTCAGGTTTTCCTTGACATATGAACCAGGACTCTAGGGAACAAAGAAGTAACCAAAGATTTATTTTTCTAATTATGGTACCAATCACTTTACTCTCCTTGGGGAGGAAATTTTTAGAGTGAAATTGAGAAAAGAGATGTAATACTTTATAGAATGCTTGTATTACCTTTTAGGATTTTCCTTTTCTCCTGTATTTTTTCTTTCTTTTTAAGCACCCCTTTCTATGTTACCTGGTATTCATACACTTTTTCAAATTTCATATTATAAAAATGTGTGACACATACACACACACACATGCAATATTCACACACT
Source organism: Mustela nivalis (assembly GCF_964662115.1). Taxonomy (NCBI): domain Eukaryota; kingdom Metazoa; phylum Chordata; class Mammalia; order Carnivora; family Mustelidae; genus Mustela; species Mustela nivalis. Next base: position 69,070,387 of record NC_139034.1, read on the forward strand.
ACATTCATAACTTGAAATACCTTTGTAGTCTTTTTGGCACAGATTATTTTATCTGTTTTTGTTGCTGCTATTTGCTTCCAGGTATTCAGAAACCATTTTTCTGAAATTCAGGAACTATTTTTGTTTACTTTTGTATTGGCATCTCAACAGTGTTAAGGACATCTCTGTAGTCACAAGAGAAATTGCACCAGAGAGTTGTTAAAACAAAACAAAACAACCCTCAAGATAGACTTTATTTCATATTTGGAGTCTGAAAGAATAGGTCTAGTCTGAATAATTAAAGTAAAATTTGAAGCCTCTCTTCCCAGGCTCCCTAGATGTTCTAGAATATCTCAATGGGATAAACATAGATTAATCAGTAGCAATTTACAGGGGCCCTATTTTGTTATACAAAGCTAAGTCAGTATTATGAAAACACATTCTGTTCTTTAATTGAAATATAATTTGCTAATGGTTCAAAGTTTGATTTTATTTGTTTCTAAAGATTTGCTGCGAATATTTCCAGTTACTTTCTCTTCACTTGTAGGTACTCAAAAATTGTGCTTGGGCCATAGAAGTATTAATTCACATTTCGCCAGATTATCTCCCATATTTTTGTCTACCTTTGAAATTTTGTTTTTCTTCCTGATAAAAGGAAATAAAGGCGAGAGATTTTTGATGGATGGATATTGCTCTACAGAAATTTAAAGAAATATTCTTGTCCCATTATTCAAAAGGAATTAGGGTCTGTGAGAGTTTAAAAAGAAGAGAAACTGACTCTATACTTGTTTTTGTACATATGAGTCTTGGTCTGTGGAAGTTGAAGTACAATGAAGTCCAGATTGGAATAAATATGACTGAGACTAGGAATTACTATTTTGTTATAGTTTATTTTAAAATTATGCAATGTTTTTTTTTTAATTTATTTATTTTCATGATAACAGTATTCATTATTTTTGCACCACACCCAGTGCTCTATGCTGTCCGTGCCCTCTATAATACCCACCACCTGGTACCCCAACCTCCCACCCCCCCGTCCCTTCAAAACCCTCAGATTTTTTTCAGAGTCCGTAGTCTCTCATGGTTCACCTCCCCTTCCAATTTCTCCCAACTCCCTTCTCCTCTCTAACTCCCTATGTCCTCCACGCTATTTGTTATGCTCCAGAAAAAAGTGAAACCATATGATAATTGACTTTCTCTGCTTGACTTATTTCACTCAGCATAATCTCTTTCAGTCCCGTCCATGTTGCTACAAAAGTTGGGTATTCATCCTTTCTGATGGAGGCATAATACTCCATCGTGTATATGGACCACATCTTCCTTATCTATTCGTCTGTTGAAGGGCATCTTGGTTCTTTCCACAGTTTGGCGACCGTGGCCATTGCTACTATAAACATTGGGGTACAGATGACCCTTCTTTTCACTACATCTGTATCTTTGGGGTAAATACCCAGTAGTGCAATGGCAGGGTCATAGGGAAGCTCTATTTTTAATTTCTTGAGGAATCTCCACACTGTTCTCCAAAGAGGCTGCAGTAAAAATTATGCAATGTTTTACTTTAAAAAGAATATATATTAAGTATGTCAGAATGTCAGTATCAACTTGAGAACATCTAAATTAAATATTGGTTGGCTTAAAAAGTTCAAATACCCTTTGTTGTCTCAACACTATATATTATACCTCATCTGGGTATTTTATGACAGTTTCCAATTATTTTTAGTATTTACTGCAAATACGGTTATTCTAAACAATGTTCAAAGGAAGAAAAAGGACATGAAATGGACATTTTATTCATGCTTTAATAATACCTAATTTATATAAATCAGCACAAGTCAATTTAATAAAAACTAGCCAACACTTGTTCTGATAACATGAAGAATATTTTTCTTTATTGGCTTTTCAGTTAGTTCAAGAGTTGAGATTATGAAAGTCATAACCTCCTGATTAATGGTAAATTTTTATATTAAATTCTATATTTTGAAAGGAACTAAAACCAGAAAGTTAAACAATGTCTATTTTTTTTACCATTACTATCTTCTAATAATATATTCATCAAAATAAAATCTTAAAAAAAATAATATATTCATCAAAAGTACATTTTTTAACCTCAATTTAGAAAAAAAGTGAGTTTTTTATCACTATTTAGAAAAAATAATTTATCTTCTACCACACACTCTTATTACATTTAATAGTAGCATAATTCTGCTGTAACTCACTACATATGCGTTGTCAGTCCAATACCTTTCCCCCCCTGGAAACTTAACTTTGAACCTGAAAAATATAAATTGCTGAAAAAGAGACATACTAAGAAAGTACAAAATTGAAATTGCTTTCTTGAAAACTCTACAACTTCTATTAAGTTATTTTGATTTATATAATGGATAGTAGGATTTCGTGCACAATAATGGAACTCATACTTCAAAATGTCATATTTTTTCATAATCTCCAGTATCTAGGTGCATTTTTCTTTAAAATATATATATTAAGAGGATTCCAAAAAAGTTGAGTAGTAATTAAGTGATTTCATATATAGCCTTAAATATTACTGAATAAAGATGGGTATAATAAGGCAAATACATTTATATTATATGCTTCACAGATAGAAATGTCATACAGATTAAATTCTGATACTTCCAAGTGTTGAATAGGGCAACAGAAGCCATGAAATACAATTAGTGCCTTTGTAAATAGATATAACTCCTAGCAATTCAGAAGTAATCAGTAAAATTGAAGTTGTATATATCTTGGGACCCAGAAATCCCATTGGGACATAAACTAGAGAAAGTTATCATACATGCTGTAGTGGCATGTTCAAGAATGTTCACTGTAGCATCATTTGCAATAGAATCTGCTATGGCCTGAACATTTGAGAAATAGCAACTTTCTTACACATAACCAAAACTACAAGAATAATTGTCAACATATCTACTCTGTAAAAAAATAAAATAAAATAAATTCTTTCTGTCAGAAATGCCATGTCACAGTTTGAACATATAAAACGACACGAATAGCCCTGGAAATGAAAAGATGATGGTACAAAGAAATTTTTTTTGTCACTTGTAACAAAAATACTAGACAAAATGCAACCCTGTATTATGCGTTTATGTCATATTTAAAAGAGCATTACAGTAATAGCTCAAAGGATAGGAAGAAAGAATTGTGATTATAAAGTTGTAATATCCTTATACTGCATGTGAAGTAGTATAATATTAGGTGAAGGTAGGTTGATTAATTAAATTGTTTGTTATAAACCTTATGGCACCATTAAAAGAATTAGCAACAACAAGATGTATATATAATAAGTTAAAATTAGCAACAACAAGATGTATATATAATAAGTTAATGAAGGAAACAAGGAGAAATCCCGAGAAAATGGTCAGTTAACACAAGAGAAGGCAGAAAAGAGCAGGGAAAAAACAGAAAACAAACACATAGAAAGGAGATGGAAAGATAAGAGATTTTAATTTAAACCCTGCCAAAAGTCATATTGAATATGAATAATCTAAGAATACCTGTTACAGGATAAATATTATCATACTTGGTAAAAGGAGATAATCATAAGTTTAATTTAGAATTAACTTCTGAATTATAAAATAAAAATATATGCAGTATCAATGTATGTGATTATTCAAAAAAACTAATATATACATTTAGACTAATTTTTCACAAGCTTCATTTAGATTATAGAAAATTTAATTGTTTTGATATTAACATATGTGTTCACTTAATATTTCCTTTCCTGGATTGGGAAAAATTAACATGCAAAATAAAGTTTATTCTTTACCAAGATATTTAACCCTATCTATGTTTTAAAACTTTAGAACTTCAAATAATATTTATATCTAAATAAATAAATAAGTTATATATATATATATGGACCAATTCTGTTCTATCTATTAGCATGTCTTTATTCACACAGGAAATATAAGGTATTCATCTAAACACAGATGTATCTAGAAAAATAAGGAGATAACTAAATGTGTTTTCTGGGAAGAGTCAGGTGAATTTAATAAAGCAATTTGTGGCTTAAACGTATTCTATGCATTTTTTTATATAACTTCATATTTTAAAAAATTCAAACCATTCTTTACCCCCCCCCAAAGTATATATGGACCAAAAATTAAATGTATGGGGGAAAATGCTTCATCCCATAGAAGTAAACATTTGTAAAAAGTAGGGGAATTGCTGTTATACAGAGCCTGGAGCACTTAGGGGTTGCTGGTGTTAGATTCTCAAATAAAGGCTCCAGTAACCTCTCCTCAAAATGCCCAGGGCTCATTATAAGCAATTGCCATATGTGTACAGTTGAGTATTTCATTCATTGTGAGTTCAAATTATTATGCTCTCTAAATTGCAGTCCTGGCATTCCCTTCAGAAACATCCTGTTCAGAAATGTTCCCTTATATTAAAGGGCTTTACAGGTTCATTGACAGCATTGTATGGGAGCTTCCTTAGAACCAACCCATACTGTTCAGTAGTCCATTAAATCCTAAAATTATATAAGAACTATTTTCACACAAAAATGCTGACTGTTTTTTAAAGTTATTACTTCAACAATATTGGTGGAAAATTCTATTGGAAACTAGAGAAGTTGTCCCTATGCCAAAATCCCACTGGTTGGTTCATGTCATTTATATTGTTTCACTGTAGGAGAAAAGTTGGATTTACTAGTTGGCCATCGAGTAAAAACAATATTAAAACTAAAAATAGTTCCCTGATGAGAACTCATCAAATATTTACAAACTCTCTAAAGAAGTAAAGAACTTAAAACCTTATCTAACAGAAAAAATAATTGAAGCAAAGTACATAATAAAAATAGGACATTTTCTATTAGTAGATATTATACATTATGGTTTTATAAGTTTCAAAGCTTCCCTCTCTATTCTGTATTCCTTCATAAAGGATATGATGTTAAAATTTGTTATTTTATTGAGTCTTGATGGATATATTCTTCATATTGGGTTTATTCTCCATTTTCTAAATTTCTACTAACTATAATTATGTTACCAGTCAGCCATCCAGCAAAGGATTACAGACTGACCCATGACAGAGGAAGGAAGCAAATTGTCTTTATGTAGATTAACCACAGTACAAAATTTGTGGCATTCTAAAATGCAAACAGATATGTGGAAAGGTGTGGAAAGAGGAATATAACAGGCCAGAAGAAAGTTTTCATGTCTTAGAAACTTCAGCATTTTTAGGCTATTGATTTGTGTATGATCTTCAAAACATTAAATCTACTTGTCCTTTTTGTCTTTGTGATAACGTTACTATAATGCCTTGCTCGAACTATTAGATTTGACACCAAAATGCTTTTTATAATCCTTTTCTTGTTCCTCAAATTTTATTTTATTTTATTTATTTTTTTTTTTTTAAGATTTATTTATTTGTCAGAGAGAGAGCGAGCGAGAGCGAGCACAGGCAGACACAGTGGAAGGCAGAGTCAGAGGGAGAAGCAGGCTCCCTGCGGAGCTAGGAGCCCGATGTGGGACTCGATCCCAGGACGCTGGGATCATGACCTGAGCCGAAGGCAACTGCTTAACCAACTGAGCCACCCAGGAGTCCCTATTTTATTTTTTTATATGGCAGCCAGAGCCCATTTAAAACCAAACGTACACATCATTTCCTTGTACCCTTTTGCTCAACAATACTCTGGTGCCCTCCCATCTCCACACACAAGAGCATTTGTATCACAGAAGGTAAAATAAATGAGAGCCCACTACGGGTTTCATTATCACATACCTGAATGAATCTCTGGCATCATCTCTTAAATTCTTCTCCTTGCTCATTTTGGCCCAGCTTCTCTGGCCTTCCTACTGCTCCAAACCACACTTCTGCTCTGTGGCCTCTGACATTGTGCTTGCCTCTACCGGGAAGGCCTTTGGCTACCTGGCCATGCACTCATTTCTTTCAAGTCAGTACTGAGATACTACTCTCCAGAGAGGTATTTCCAGTCCTTCTTGTCTCAAACAACATCAACCCGTGTAACTGTCTAATCACTTAGACTGCTTCAGTTTTCTTCACAACTTTCTTTATTATCTGATTTCATGTCAAGCATCTATGCATTTATCTTAGACGTTGTCAAACAGAATAGAAACCTGGTGAGTGCAGATATTTTATCCACTTTGTTCACTGCGTATCCACTACAAATAGAAATGTAACTGCTCTGATAATTGCTTTGTAATATTTTGTGAGTATATGGAAGAATTAATTATGAATTAAAAACTACTGAAAATAAAAGTGCTCCCCTGTCAAGTTTATTGTTGTTTTTATTGTTTTAGGCAATGATGATCCTCAGTGGCGATGTTAGTATTTAATACCCTCCCCTGGATTGTGAGTAACGCTTGTAATTTCCTTCTAGATAGAATATGGCAACAGAGTACGGCAAAGGAGTTGGACTATTTGTCCCACTTTTTAGGATGTTGTTTGAAATTAAGGAAATCTGGTCCAGAAGGCTCTGATTTTAGTCTCATGGCAATAAAAGATATCAGTGCTCCTACTGAGATTTCACAATCAGAAATATCTGGCCTTTTAATATGTGATTAACAAAATACCCTTTGTGTTCATTGGATATACCTAATTCCTGCAAAATGTGTGACCAAAATTGGCAAGCCTATTTGTTCTCAGATGGCTGGCATACCATGGTGTGTGTGTGTGTGTGTGTGTGAGAGAGAGAGAGAGAGAGAGAGAGAATAAATAAGCAAATGGATATAAATTGTCAAAAATAAAAACAAAACCATAATATTGAGGATCAGCCTGAAAAACTATTATGGCTTTGACCAGAGCATGGCATTAGACACAGACAATCTTTAATTGTGACCCATTGTGACAGTAAAGTTATTGATAGAGCTAACAGTCTGATTTCTTAAATGGTTTTGTGCATTGTACAAAAAGAAAAACTGACTCTTCCAGAGGAACTGGTTTTTTATGGGGAATCTCCAGGGTTTCTTAAAAACTTGGGGATTGATGGAAGAAATACTTGACTTCCCACTGATAATAGCAGAAGACATTTAGTTACTGGAAAATTTTGAAAGACTAAATTATAACAAAATATAAAAACATATTTGAGAGCAATATGGTAGGCTGGTAAGTGCTCTATCAATCAGCTTTGATAAAATTAAGGATATTTTGAAGGTTTATTGATGATTGTGAATAACGTAGTACAATAATGTTAGTGCCTTAAAACAGCATTCATTTACTAGTTCACGGTCTGTAGATCAGAAGTTGGAAAGGGTGTGTTTGGGTTCTCTGCTTGGGCTAAATCCAAGTGGAATCTAGTTGCAAGCTCATCTGCAGTTCAAGATCTTTCTCCAAGGTCATACTTGTCATTGGCAGAATTTATTTCTTTAGATTTGAGAACTGAATTTCTGTTTGTTTCCAGGCTATCAGCTGAAGACAGCTTTCAGCATCTAAAAGGCATTCTTAGGCCCTTGAGCTGTGCTTCCACCATTTCACCAAAAAAGGAGTTTCATATTGTTACATTCCTCTCATTTCTTGACTCTCTCAGTCTCTGCTGCACCCAGCCAAAGAATAAAGAAGACTGCTTTGAAAGGTCACGTATAATTAAGTAGGCTTACCCAGATCAACTCCCAATCTTAATGTCAACTAAGTAGTAACTTGAGTTATATCTACAAAATTTTTGTTGCAGTGTGCCTGGGTGGCTCAGTGGGTTAAAGTCTCTGCCTTTGGCTCAGGTCATGATCCCAGGGTCCTGACATTTAGCCCCAAGTCAGGTTGTCTGCTCAGCAGGGAGCCAGCTTCCCTTCCCCTCTCTCTCTGCCTGCCTCTCTGCCTACTTGTGATCTCTGTCAAATAAATAAATAAAATCTTTAAAAAAAATTTTTTGTTGCTACATGAGGTTGCGTAATCATACGAGTAACACTCCCATTGGAGGAAAAGATCATGGGAGCCATCTAGAATTCCGCCTACCACTGAAAGCAAACTACTGAAGAAGAAAACCAAAGTGTTTTAATTCTGTTAGTTTATTATTAGTGATTTCCAATACTGATCAGTAATATTACAGTTAGGGAGAATAATAGTGTGCTTAAATATTTGACAAATTAATTTCTATCTGAATAAATGACAATTGGCAATGACCTCAAAATCATCATAAAAAATTAAAATAATATAAAAATAGTTATGTCCATTTGCAATCTACATATTAATCTTAATATATCTTACCTAGAATTCAAGCAATGAAACGTTTGTACATGACAGTTGTGCTAATCCAGTGAACTATATGTCAGATAGGAATATCTATAGTACACTAATCAACTTGCATCCAGAAAAATGTAGAATGGCAAACCATAAAATGCTTTATAGACTTGCAGTAAAATTTTCTACTTAGCTGCAGTATTCATATTTGTGGAAGGCAGCATTTATAATTTAAGAAAAGGGAAATTGGGAAATAAGTCCATTTGTGTATTTCAAAGCAAAATGTATTATTAATTTTATTACATAAGTAGATTAATTTGCTTGGAGAACAAATTTCCTCTCTTTGGAATTACATTATTTTTTATTTACCCTTAGGGGAAAAACATTAAAAACAATTATACTTGTAAATATATATTAAAACTGAATCAGAACAGATTAAATGTAGAAGTTAAGTAAGCTTCATATTTACTTAACAAAGAAAAACTATTGCATTAAACAGGAAATTTTCTTCTGACAAAGTAAATCATAAATATATTGATATTGCATTTTATTTGACCTAGACTTTATATCTATTTTTAAATGCCTTTACTGAGAAATAATTTATTCACTGAGATACACTCACATTAATGTTCCATTTGGCCTTTTAGGATTAATTTGGAGTTTAGTCATGTATTTTATGAATATGTTTGATTTTTCCATTTTTTCTTATGTTCTCTTTAAAGAATAGTTAATGTTCACTTGTTCAGTATAGAACATACAGTGGAAAAGCTTCCACTGTCATATTATAAATACAACAAATAATGAGTAAATATAATACAAAAATGCAAATATATCTGATCTTTAGTTGTAATCCAGGTAGATACAACTAATTAATAGTTTTTTTTTCTCTTTTGCCTGACCAGTGCAGGTGTAAATTATAATAAAAGAATAATACTTACTTAAGCCCATTCGTTTCTACCTATATAAATTTATAGATAAATAACACTCATTTAAAAATTTAAAAAATTGTTTAAATAGCCCAGTTATTCAAAGTACATGATTATTCCTTCATCACATCTAAAGCTTTCACACTATAAGTGTTTTAGAAAATGTCAACAGATTTGTGCAGAATTTCATAGCAAGACCATCTCGTGACTGATTTGACCAGTAAGTGTAAACCTTTACTTGGATTGAAAGTAATAATTTAGAAACTTAAATATATATATACATATGTATCACTCTAACAACATTCCAAAGAGAAATTAAGACTTTGATTTTTATTATTTAGAAGATGTATAGTTTCTGTTACATGATATCTGCTCAGTTGCTTTTTGGAAAGATTTACTCATTTGTTTGTCAGAATGAGAGAAAGAGAGCACAAGCAGGGAGAGTGGCAGGCAGAGGGAGAAGAGGTTCCTCCCTGAGCAAGGAGCCCCCTGTGGGACTCGTTCCCAAAACACTTGGATCATAACCTGAGCTGAAAGCAGACACTTAATTAACTGAGCCACCAAAGTTTCCCCCTTAAATGTCTACTTTTTAAAGTATGCTAATATATTTTGCATTTATGTGCATGGCCTCTTCTTCCAAGGTCAAAAGTTATGCTTGAAGTTAAAATGAAGGAATAATGGACTGACATTAGCAAAATGGTAGAGTAGGCAGCTCCAAACTCATTCTCCCATAGACAAAATGGAAGAAAAAAAGTAGAAACTATCAAACCAACATTGCTGGAACTTTGGAAAACAGTAAAAGATTTACAGCAACGAAAAACATGCTGAATCATGAACAAGGTAACTTGGAAGTGCTAGGAAAGATTTTTGCCATTTTTAATTGACTGTGACCTACTCTCTACCTGGTTTCAGTGGCAGTCCTGAAATAGCAGCAGCCTGTGTTCCCAGAGTGGGACTATGGTTTCTGGTTTTGGAGAAGTCAGAGTGCACTTATTTGCAATATATATATATATATATATATATATATATATATATATATATATATATTCTTCCCCCCCCCCAACTGCTCTGGGAGCTTCCTGATGAACTGACACAATTTGCTCATTTCTGTATGCTTAACTCAGTATTTAGGCTGGAGAGTAGCAGACACTGCTCAGAAATGCCACAAGGAAACAAATAACCAAAGTATCCCTGACAGGTAAGATGATGATCAGGGCATAAACAACCAAGAGCCAAGAAAGAAAAGCTGTGGGGATTTGGTGGCGGGGGGCAGATTTTAGGACATTCAAAAGTGTGTATAGACACACACACACACACACAAACACACACACACAGGAATTTAGAAAGACATGTGAATGCCCCAAGCAACACACATGTGCAGAAACAACCTTGCAAGACCCTTAACGGATACATCAGCTTGATTCCTCTGTTCTTTTGAAGTCTAGATAAATGTTAGAGTAAGCCCACCCCGAACCAATGTGGAAAAATTCCTCCTGATAGCTATGCTGATATTACAAATACCAACCTCCCAACTTGGAGCAGTAATTTATTGATCTTGTGGAGATATTTTTTTAAATTTAATTTAATTTTATTGTTTCAGTGTTCCAAGATTCATTGTTTATGCACCACACCCAGTGCTCCATGCAATACGTTCCCTCCTTAATACCCACCACCAGATTCACCCAATCCCCCACCCCGCCAAAACCCTCAGTTTGTTATGTTCCTTTTTTGTTTACCCAAGAACTTTTTCACAAATTCTAAGAGATCAGTTTCATTATTCTTAGAAGCCAAGCTCTTCAGCTCTTGCAGGTGTTTATATAACTTCCTTTCCACCTCCAGAGCAATCATTATAGCTTGTAATCCCCGCCCTGGGCCAATCTGGATCAACGGGGTGGATGAGTCGGTTAAGCAGTTGCCTTTGGCTCAATTCCTGATCCCAGGGTCCTGAGATCAAGCCCAGAATCTGGATCCCTGCTCAGCGGAGAGCCTGCTTCTCCTCTCCCTCCCATACTGCCTACTTGTGCTCTCTCTCTGTCAAATAAATAAAATGTGAAAAACAAACAAACAAAAAAACAGGACAAGTATTAGTTTGGGTTTTGTTGTTGTTATTATTCTGTGTGTGTGTGTGCACACGTGCACACGCTTTAATTCTTACATCCAAGGAAGACTCTCTTAAAACATGAACTAAGGGAACATAGACTTCAGTGTCCACAGAAAAGAAAGAATGCACTCTTTTCAAAATAGTTTGAAGAATTTAATAAATCTATAGTACTCAAAATACAGCAGACATAGGGGGAGGGAAGTTTTTTTCAGAATTACAATACTAGAATATTAAAATGTGCCTTTTCCAACAAAAAATTTCATAGCCATAACAAGAAACAGAAATATTTCCTCATTCAAAGGGGACAAAAAAAAAAAAAAAAGATTGATAGAAACCATCCATGAGGAAGAAGCCCAGACATCCAACTTGCTAGATAGAGACTTTAAAACAGCCATGGAAAATATGCGCAAATAATGAAAGAAAAAGTACTGAAAAAAGGCCAAATGGTAGAGCAACAAAATGAATATATTGATAAAGAGGTAGAAATTATAAAAAGAAACCAAAAGAAATTCTGGATGTGAAAAATACAATATCTGAATTGAAAATTTCACTAGAGGAGTACAACATAAGACTGGAACAGGTGAAAAAATGTCAGCAGCCTTGATGATAGGATTATTGAAATTATCCTGTCAGAGGAGCAGAAAGTAAAAAAGAAAGAAAGTGAAATAATGGATGAAGAGATCTGTGAAACACCATTGAGTTTTCCAGTTGTACACATTGGGGAAGGTCCAGAAACAGATTAAGAGAGAGAAATACAGAAACCAGAACAGAGAGAAAATTTCAATAAATAATGGCCAAAACCTTTTCAAATTTGAAAATGTCATGCATGAGTCTACAAATCCAAGAAGGTTAAAAATGTGTATATAAGAAAAATTTAAAGAGACCCACATCAAGACCCACATTGTAATGAAACTATTAGAAGTCAACATAGATAATTTTGAAATCTGCACTAGGAAAAAGACTCATCACTTACAAGGGGTCCACAATAAGAATAATAGCAAGTTCCTTTCATGAAACTATGGAACCCAGAAAACAGTGAGATAACATATATAAAAAGCTGGGGAAAAAAAGTAAAACTTTTCAAACAAGAATTCTTTGTTTGGAGTACTGCCCTTCAAAAATGAGGAAAATTTTAAGACATTCACAGATAAACATAAGCCGAGGGAATTTATCATTAAACTTACCCTAAAGAAATGCAAGATGGGGTTTTTTGAGTTGAAATCAAAGGGCATTAAACAGTAAATCAAAGTTCTACAAAGAAATGAAGATATTCTGTAATGTAACAACATAATGAGAAATAAAAGCTGGCATTATTGTATTTTTACTTTGTAACTCTGTTTTATTTTCTACCTAATTTAGACAGGTGTATGAAAATAATTATAAATCTATGTTTTAAGACAACAAAAGGAAATTGAAGGCATCCAAATCGGCAAAGAAGAAGTCAAATTATCACTCTTCGCAGATGATATGATACTATATGTGGAAAACCCAAAAGACTCCACTCCAAAACTGCTAGAACTTGTACAGGAATTCAGTAAAGTGTCAGGATATAAAATCAATACACAGAAATCAGTTGCATTTCTCTACACCAACAAGACAGAAGAAAGAGAAATTAAGGAGTCAATCCCATTTACAATTGCACCCCAAACCATAAGATACCTAGGAATAAACGTAACCAAAGAGGCTAAGAATCTATACTCAGAAAACTATAAAGTACTTGTGAAAGAAATTGAGGAAGACACAAAGAAATGGAAAAATGTTCCATGCTCCTGGATTGGAAGAATAAATATTGTGAAGATCTCTATGCTACTTAAAGCAATCTACACATTTAATGCAATTCCTATCAAAGTACCATCCATCTTTTTCAAAGAAATGGAACAAATAATGCTAAAATTTATATGGAACCAGAAAAGACCTCGAATAGCCAAAGGGATTTTGAAAAAGAAAGCCAACGTTGGTGGCATCACAATTCTGGTCTTCAAGCTCTATTACAAAGCTGTCATCATCAAGACAGCACGGTACTGGCACAAAAACAGACACATAGATCAATGGAACAGAATAGAGAGCCCAGAAATAGACCCTCAACTCTACAGTCAACTAATCTTCGACAAAGCAGGAAAGAATGTCCAATGGAAAAAAGACAGCCTCTTCAATAAATGGTGCTGGGAAAATTGGACAGCCACATGCAGAAACATGAAATTGGACCATTTCCTTACACCACACGTGAAAATAGACTCAAAATGGATGAAGGACCTCAATGTGCGAAAGGAATCCATCAAAATCCTTGAGGAGAACACAGGCAGCAACCTCTTCGACCTCAGCCACAGCAACATCTTCCTAGGAACATCGCCAAAGGCAAGGGAAGCAAGGGCAAAAATGAACTATTGAGATTTCATCAAGATCAAAAGCTTTTGCACAGCAAAGGAAACAGTTAACAAAATCAAAAGACAACTGACAGAATGGGAGAAGATATTTGCAAATGACATATAAGATATAGGACTAGTGTCCAAAATCTATAAAGAACTTAGCAAACTCAACACCCAAAGAACAAATAATCCAATCAAGAAATGGGCAGAGGACATGAACAGACATTTCTTCAAAGAAGACATCCAGATGGCCAACAGACACATGAAAAAGTACTCCATATCACTCGGCATCAGGGAAATACAAATCAAAACCACAATGAGATATCACCTCATACCAGTCAGAATGGCTAAAATCAACAAGTCAGGAAATGACAGATGCTGGCGAGGATGCAGAGAAAGGGGAACCCTCCTACACTGTTGGTGGGAATGCAAGCTGGTGCAACCACTCTGGAAAACAGCATGGAGTTTCCTTAAAATGTTGAAAATAGAACTGCCCTATGACCCAGCAATTGCACTACTTGGTATTTACCCTAAAGATACAAACGTAGTGATCCAAAGGGGCACGTGCACCCGAATGTTTATAGCAGCAATGTCCACAATAGCCAAACTATGGAAAGAACCTAGATGTCCATCAACAGATGAATGGATCCAGAAGATGTGGTATATATACACAATGGAATACTATGCAGCCATCAAAAGAAATGAAATCTTGCCATTTGCGACAACATGGATGGAACTAGAGCGTATCATGCTTAGCAAAATAAGTCAAGCAGAGAAATATAACTATCATATGATCTCCCTGATATGAGGAAGTGGTGATGCAACATGGGGGCTTAAGTGGGTAGGAGAAGAATAAATGAAACAAGATGGGATTGGGAGGGAGACAAACCATAAGTGACTCTTAATCTCATAAAACAAACTGAGGGTTTGTTGGTGGGGGTTGGGAGAAGGGGGGTGAGGTTATGGACACTGGGGAGGGTATGTGCTTTGGTGATTGCTGTGAAGTGTGTAAACCTGGCGATTCACAGACCTGTATCCCTGGGAATAAAAATATATGTTTATGAAAAATAAAAAATAAAAAAATTCAAAAATAAAAAATAAATAAATCTGTGTTTTAGGGGACAAAATGCATGAAGATGTCATTTGTGAAAACAGTAACATAAAAGAGGGCAGATTTATATAAGATTAGAGCTTTTGTATGCTATTAAAGTGAAGTTCATAGCAGTTTCAATTATATTCTTCAAAATTTAGGATATTAAATATAATCCACAAGGTAAATGCAAAGAAAATATCTAAATAATATACACAAAAGGAAATGAGAAACAAATCAAAATAGCTCAATACAAAAAATACAACTAAATACGTATTAAGTCACTGATGGAGTACGTAAATGACAACAAAGATCTAACCTACCAAACACCGATATCAAAATAGCGGAAGTTTTTCCTCATAACTATTTTATATGTAAATGAATTCAACTCTTCAATCAAAAGTCAGATATTGCAAAATGGATTAAAAAAATTATGATCCAAAGATATATTTTCTGTAAAGTTTCACTTTTGATGTAAAGATACAGCTAAGTTGAAAGTGAAAATATTAAAAAAGATATTCCATGCAAATATTAATGAAAACAGAGTTGGGTTGGCATAGTAATAACAGACAAAATAGACTTAAAATAAAAAACTATCATAAGAGAACAAGAAGGATATTAGTATTGATAAAAGTATCAACTCACCAGAAAGACATAACAATTATAAACTTATATACACTGAACAACACAGTCCCAAAATACATAAAGCAAACATCACAAAATATAAGAAGCAAATATTGGCAGCATTGAAAGGAAAATAGAGAGTTTTAGACAATAATTGGAGACAGCCAATATCCCACTTTAAAGAAGGCAAGAACATTTAGACAGGAGACTAATTATTATTTTTATCACTTATTATTTATAAAATGCTTTATCAATAGTGTAGGCTTAACTGATGTTAATGATGGACTACATATTTTCCAAAGTTTCTAGTTTCTAAATTTCTGCTGGTCTATATCCATTTTTTCTTTTGCCTTTCCTGATTCTTTGATTCTTTTCAATATGTGTACCATTATCAATTGTAAAACTTTTGTCATTCATTATGACTTTAAGGCTATATGGTAATATGAAAGAAATGGAAGAAATAGAGAAATACAGGTGAGATAAACAATAAATAGTATAAGCTTGTTATTTTGATTTTAATCATTGCCTAAGAAAACTAGAATTTTCTTCCAAATTTGTATTTTTTAGTGTTTCATGCTGCTAACTTTCAGGTTATACTGTTTATTACTATTATGGATTCTTGTTTCAAATATTTCATACATTTGTAATATTAGAATTTATATCTACCTGCAATAAAATTGTTATAATATTGCAACTTACTTACAATATTGATTATTTAGAAAGGGAATCATTTATTCTTTCATAAATATTTATTGATTATGTGTTACATTTCAGTAACTGTGTAATTTCCTAGAGATAGATTGAGTAAATCACAGGACTTTTTCCCCGGGATTCTGAAAGTACACTATGGAAGCTAAAGAAAGAAATTAATGCAATCACAGTTATTGTATTGAGCACATTAATACAGTTCATTTCTGAAAGAAAAATGGCAATAATGGGAAAGAGAGAAAAGACACAATTGGAAGAAGACATGGAGTCATGAAAGCCTTTTTCTTCATTTGATTGTCTTGTTTAATGTTTAAGGTAGGTAAGATGAGACCATATTCAGAAGTGATTAGGTGAGGAAATTTAAATTGTGAAGAGAAGGGATAGAACAATATTTTGGAGAAGTGCTAATGTTTCAGTCATTTTAACAGAGGTATTAGTGTGTTACAGCAAAAAGAAAGCATTAAGGATGAAATTTTCCACTGAGTTAAAAAAAAAAAAAGTTGCCATATGTTCCTTTCTTTATAATCTGCTTTCATTATTTCCTGATTAAAGAATGATGAAACTTCTCATTTTTGCTATCATCACTTTCACTAGGCATGTTCTTATTTTCTTCAAATCAAGTAAGCTCCAGGATTCCAGTATACCCCTATGAGTGTACACAATCTCAAAATGTTATAAAATAAATTTAGGGCGGAACAAGTATTTTTAAGAATGGTTTAGGAAAACCATCTCACTTGGGGAAATGTTGAAGTGGAGATATTTGTCGGATGATATAGGTGACAAGAAATTCTACCAAAAAAAAAAAAAAATGCCCTGTTATCCTTCTATCTAAACTTTCTTTGTATGACTAATCCAATCATTGATATGGGGCCTTTCTCAGAGTGAATATTATTCTTTATCTACTGTTTTGTATTTTTCACAACACAGTTTTATTTCTAAACAGATTCTTTCCCACCTAAATATACTTGTTTGCTGACTCATTTCACCTTCAGTCGTGGATGACAAGGGAATGCAAACTAATTTAAATATCATCCTAAGCAAATTATATTCGAATGATAATTCTGCTGTAGAATGCAATTTGCATAAATAAATTCTAAGATCAAATATAAATGATTTATGGATTGCCTACTGTTTGTGATTATTTGTGCCACTTTTCTATTAACACAAATAAGTCAGGCTTACTTAGCATTTTTATAAGTAATTTTGAATAAGAAATGCACATTGAATTTATGATGCATTCTGATTGTAACAAGTTCCTCCACATGGTGACATGCCATGTCATGTCCATGGGGGATGGACTGCTAAAAGGGCTCACAAATTTTGGGTGACCAAGAAAATAGAATTTTAGGGGTGCCTGGTTGGCTCAGTGGGTTAAGCTTCTGCCTTTGGCTCAGGTCATGATCCCAGGGGCCTGGGATCGAGTCCCGTATTGGGCTCTCTGCTCAGCAGGGAGCCTGCTTCTCCTCATTTCTCTATCTGTCTGTCTCTCTGCCTATTTGTGATCTCTCTCTCTGTCAAATAAATAAATAAACCTTTAAAAAAAAAAAAAAAAAGGGCGCCTGGGTGGCTCAGTGGGTTAAGCCGCTGCCTTCGGCTCAGGTCATGGTCTCAGGGTCCTGGGATCGAGTCCCGCATCGGGCTCTCTGCTCAGCAGGGAGCCTGCTTCCCTCTCTCTCTCTCTGCCTGCCTCTCCGACTACTTGTGATTTCTCTCTGTCAAATAAATAAATAAAATCTTTAAAAAAAAAAAAAAAGAAAATAGAATTTTAGAAGATAAGTTATAAAATTTTAAGTTGAATGTCATTGCACAGATTTCCTAGTCTGGGCCCATTTAAGATGAAAGTGAATTAATGTCCTAAAAAGTTAAAATGACATCTTAATTTAGTTTATTTGCATTCCTTCTTCTGGTGAACTTCAGACCTAATGGTTATGTTCAGTTGTCTATGCCGCTTTCCATTCATAATTCTCAGCAATTCTATATTAGACAGAAGAATTTTTACAACTCACACTCAAAGAAGAGCTGAGATATTATAGTTCTAGGTTTTATACCCAGTCAGTTTGTTATTTTTAAATGTCAGTATTTTTTAAATATTGGTTTATATTTGTGTTAATTGGGTTTTCTATAAGCCATCATGCAAAACATACACAAAATAAATATTTCTGAGAAAAGAAACTTAAACATTATAATGAAAAATAATCAGGACCTAAGAATACGTATATATAAATACATATGTAATCTGAAAGTCTAATGGCAACAGGAAGTATAAAGCTCTTAGCACAAATATTAAAGGAATATAAATGTGAAAAATTATAAATTCCCTATTCAGTAACTGCTAACAGTAACTGCTGTATTTATGAAAAGAGACAGGCATAATTCTCCCATGTTCTCAATCACAAAATAAAGATAAAACAAATGTACCTTTTAACTCTAAAAGGTTTTCTATATAAACTTTTAGTAGATATACAAAACATTCCTTTAGGCTGCGATAATCACATTTATGATAACTCTTTAACACACATTATAGCCAAACTTAGCCATAACAAACTCCTTAGCAATATATTTTATATAACTTTAAGAGCTACACATCATGAGTAAAGGTAGTCTGAAAGATACTTGATTAAACTTCACTAGAATTTGTTATGGAAAGCATATCAACATATTTGTTAATTAAATTTTTACTAAATCCCCATATTTGCAGCGCAACATTTTATTCCTTGAGTAAGTCATTTCATTCATTTAAACATATTTTAATAATTCATAAGTATTTTTAAAAAGACATAAATGATAAGCTCTATTTATAGAAAAGCAATCTTGGTAAGTCTTTTATTTTTTCCCATTATTTACAATATGATGGTAGTTAGCCAAACTAAACTAAAACTAAAAAACACACAGACAAAAGTGGGACTACAAATAAATCACATTTTCAGTTCTTTGGTTTCTTTATCTTTTTTTTTTTTAATTTGTAACTTTTTTTTTAATTGTTATGCTAGTCACCATACAGTAAATTACTAGTTTTTGATGTACAGTTCCATGATTCATTGTTTGCATATAACACCCAGTGCTCCATGCAACCAGTGTCCTCCTTAATACCCATCACCAGGCTCACCCATCACCCAACCTTCCCTCCTTTTAAAATCCTCAGTTTGTTTCCAGGAGTCCATAGTCTCTCATGGTTCATCTCCTTCTGCCGTGTTTCACATCTATGAAAAACAGAAATAGGAATTGCAATGGGCTATCTAAATTTGCCCTATCTCCATTATCTCAATAGTAAAATAATGTGATTTCTAGAGGCCATGGAGAAGCTTTTTTTTTAGAATAGAATAGTAATTCTATTCTATGAGTTCAGCTTTTTTAGATTCTACATATATGTAAGACCTTTCCCTGTCTAAACAGTTTCACTGAGCATAATATCCTCAAGGTTCATCCATATTGCTGCAAAGGAAGGCTGTCCTTCCTTTATTATGGCTGAGTAATATTTCATTGTGTATGTTTCTATAGATTAGATAGATCGATTGATTGATTGATCAATAGTTATGTCCATTTTCTTTATCCATTCATCTACTGATGAACATTTAGGTTTCCATATTTGGCTGTTGTGAATAGCGTTGCAATGACCATGGGAATGCAGACAATACTTTGAGATATTGATTGCATTTCCTTTGAGTACATACTTCTCTCTTTTTACCCTGGTAAAGATTTGTAAAATTTGTTTATCTTATGAAAAATCCAACTCCCAGTGTTTTTTATCTTTTCTTTAGCTGGGAGGACAAGCCCAAATTTGCAGACAGTGGTGCGGGTCAACCTTGAGTCTTGGCTGACATCTTCCACTCATGCAGCTACAGAGGCTGGGGCTGGCTGTCAGCATGGGTCCTGATTCTTGTGAGGGTAGGGGGTAGGGGATTGAGGAAATAGATCTGGGGAAATAGAGGAGTCAGGGGGCTGGTGTGTGGGGGAGTACCTCAGTGGTGGAAGACGTAAGGGGTTCACAGTGGCTCTACTGGCCATTGCTTTATTCAGTGGTTAAAACTGCTGCGGGGTGCTCCACAGAGCAGACCACTGGGGAATCTTCACCAGTGGTTGGTACAGTTTCTTGCCCTTCTTCGTGTTCCTAGCTCTCTCCCCATGTCTTAGCTTTATCAGTCTCTGGGTGGGGTGAGACCAAAGCAGGTCTTCCTGCAGTGCCCTGAAAGCCCAGGGAAGCTGGTGCCTCATCCTGTTCACTCTTTCCCAGTAAAGTCAACTTTTTCTAGCCAGGAGTTTACTTTTGGTGCTGTGCAGTGTCAGCCTGGGGGATGGGATACTGAGGAAAGGGAAGCTTTGAGCATTTTCAGCTCATTTCATTCATTTTTGTTGCACTCTGTTACTGAATTTTCTTATTTGGACTTTAAAGATTTTCCAGAGATATTTTTGTTCCCGAATACCTCTCTAATTATTGATCTTGTGTGGGAAGAGAAGCTGGGGTTTCTTACTCTGCCATGATGGTGATGTCCTCTATATTTCATTATTTCATTTTTAATTATTTTTTCCAAACCATACCTGTGAAAGGTAACGCATCATGGGATTGTGTAATTGACATTTTCTCGGAAGTATTATACACTTATGGAAAAATACAGAAGTCCAAAGTATATACCTAAAATTAATATAATAAAGTCAACACACCCAGGAAACCAGCAAAAACGTCAATAAACAGAATAACAAACTTTGCAAAGTTCTCTTATAACTGTTTTTCCTTAGTACTTATCAACCAGGAGTAACATCTCTCGTAACTTTTAACACAGAGTAATACTGCTTGTGTATTTCAATTTTATATAAACAGAATGATATATTTTGTATTCTTTTGTGTCTGCCTTTTTTCACTTAATATTATGCTTATTATGAATGTAAATCAATTAACAATGAATTTTTTCGTCTCATTTATTTTTCTCTTTCTCTCTGGAGGTTCTTGGCAGTCTTGGTGTTTTGTCTTGTTTGTTTTTCAAATTTCCACATGTAAAATAAGTTTCATTCTTAATACTGTCTAGCCAATAAATCCTTTATTCTCACATGTTCCTTTTTAACTTTTTACCAGCGTATTTAATAAAGATCTGATTTTTAATTTTTTCCCATCTATTCTTATTTTTCCCTTATATATAATAGGTAAGACAATCCATCATTTCTATAAGGTATAATTTGTTACTACACAAAGTAACTATCACCATGATGCCTTTTTCCAAAATATAATATCCTCATGCTACTTCCAAATGTTTCATCTAGAAATATCTCTTGACCATCTTAAAGGACTTTAATTTGCCTCATTATTTTTTTTTATTTTAAATGGTTTATCCATTCTATTTTCTACTAATTTAAATTACTATGCAATCCCTTTCAATTTAAAATGTTATTTTTGTTAGTTTGTTGCTCACTTAGCAATCTCTAAGGAGAATTTTAAATAATTTTGGTTCCCTGGTATATCATTTATTCTAGAATATCTATAGTATATTTTTGACAGCATTAAACGAAAGGGTCTTATGCCACTGGGTAGGTGACTAAACAACCATTAGATGCATCAGACGCTCACTGATTTAAATTCTAATTGTATGAGATTAAAAATTATTCTATTATAATTAAGTTGTAATTATCTACGTCCTTGAAACTAGTCCCCGCCTCTTTCTCATGTCCTACCTCAGATCACTCCTCCTACAGTTATACTGTGAAGGGGATTCTTTTCTGATCTTGGTTGTACATCAGTCCCTAGTCTCTATATAGCATTTGACTTGAGACAGTGTGCTGCTTGCTACAGGTGGTTCTTGGCAGTCCTGTCCATTGCTTTCTCACATCTAGAATTTAGTAATTCCATGAGGTCTGGTTACAAGAGCTAAATTACCAAGGTCGTCCAAAAATAATGAAACAACTGGATCTGAAGGTTCAGTTTCTATGAAATCTCTAAGGTTTAAAACCATGTAAGTTCAGAATTGCACTCCTACTGAGCAAATAAAGTAGAAGAATGCTAACAAGCTGTTAGAAAGAGTGTGTGGTTCTTAAGTTTATTTAATCAAGGAAGATGTCATTGATTGATTACATTTAAGGTCCCCGTTCTTCTCTCTCTTTATCCTTTCCTTTCCCATGTGACTTTGCAGGCTTTCTCACTGAGGAGAGTCTCTAGCTTTTGAATCAGAGGATTTTGAATGCAGGCATTTGACTTACTTGAACCAGTGTTATAAAAGTCAATTTCATCTTAGTCGATGCTTTTGCACCTACTTTTGAAGCTATGTTGCTGCCTAGAGAGCATGCTGGGACCCACTGCTAGAGGATGATAAACACAAGGGAAAATCATTCTGTCACCCAATGTGACAACAAAATGACTGCCTGACAGATAATGAGGGACAGAGCCCAGAATAAGGAGAACCACACACCCAAACACAGGCAAAATCCCGGACCTGCACACCAGAGGGTGGCGAAGTAAGTGCTCATTGCTTTAAGTCACTGATATTTGAAGGTGGTTTGTGATACAGTGTTCTTACGGTAATAGAGACCTGATACAGAAATCACTACTTCAAAGTGGAATGTTGCCATAGAAAAATAGAATAGAATAGAATAGATTATATTGGTTGGCAGAGGCTTACAAGATGACTATGATACCCTATGCATCCAGGAATACTAAAAAACTGTTGGCATATTGGAATATATTAAGAAATGTATATTTGTTCTTTATCCTTTGTTCCTGGCACAGAAATGTCTAAAACACTTGGAATTTCCTAAGTGATAGGTGTGAAAGGTACATCTTTTGTTATTCATAACAAGATTTTTAATCATGTGTGAATTTATGCTAATGAGGTGCTGCTCAGTGAGCTCCTAGGTAGTACCAGGATGGGGACTGGTTGCTAGAGGACCCAGTTATGTGATTAAAGAAGCTTGCAGCCCCAAATTCCAACCTAAGGACAGGAGAGAGGGGCTAGAGATTAAGTTAATCACTAAGGGCCAGTGATTTAATCATTCATACCTTAATTAATGGAACTTCTGTAATAACCCTGAATAATGGGGTTTGAAGAGTTTCTGATTGGTGAGTTCTTGGAGGTGCTTGGAGTATGGCATGCCAGCTAAAGGTAAGGAAGCTCTGCATCACACCCCTTACTACATACCTTTTCCTGGGCATCTTTTCTACTTGGCTGTTCCTGAATTGTATCCTTTTTTTTTTTTTTTAAAGATTTTATTTATTTATTTGAGAGAGAGACAGTGAGAGAGAGCATGAGCGAGGAGAAGGTCAGAGGGAGAAGCAGACTCCCCATGCAGCTGGGAGCCTGATGCGGGACTCGATCCCGGGACTCCGGGATCATGACCTGAGCCGAAGGCAGTCGTCCAACCAACTGAGCCACCCAGGCGTCCCCTGAATTGTATCCTTAATAAGAAGCCAATAAATGTAAATAAAATGCTTTCTGGAGTTTTGTGAGCAGTTCTTGCAAATTACCAAGCCTAAGGAGGGGGTTTGGGGAAACTACCTTGACTTAGTCGATTGGTCAGAAGTGTGGGTAGTGCTAGCTTTCAATTGTTAACTGAAGTGGGGGCAGTCTTATTAGACTGAGCCCTTCCCTGAAGGGTCTGTAGTAATTCCAGGTAGTTTGTATCAGAATTGAATTAACTCCTAGGATGCTCAGGTGATGTGTGGAGAGTTGTGTAACTGGTTGGTGTGGGGAAAGAACAGGAAAATAACGCGCTGTTTGATGTCATAATTTTGGTGTTAAGAACAGTTCTTGTACTAAGTAATGGTAGACTATTTTATACAATTATATCTTCCTATAACTTAACAGATGAAAATTTTATATAAAAAATTTTTGAGTGTGGACAAAGTGCTCTCAAAGCTAACTACTGGAAGAGGCAGCTGATTCCTTTTAACTGAATATTACGAGAAAGGAAAGTACTCAAAAGAAAAAAAAAAAGTGGTATGCAATTTGCAATTTGCAAGTGACTGCCAGAACTTGCTAGGTTAGAAAAATAACATTGTTTCTTATCCTGGGCCAGTATAATATTTTCTGAGAAGATACAACCTCAGAATACAGATCCCACAACCACAGAGGTGTGAAACTTTGTAATGACCTTTTAAAAAATTAAGGCAGTGCCTCCTGGACCCATTCAGTTCTACCAGAAGAACTTCTCGGAAGCTTTAGTTCATAGCAAACAGAAACCTGCCCCAAATAGCAGAAAACACATCCAGAAAAGAAGGCATAGCAAGAAACTAATTATGAGTATGACTTTTGTTGTATGGGTTGGATTATAATTAGTGGATAATAAATTTCACATAGCTTTTCAGGAAATAATAATGAAAGCTTTCTACAGTTTGAGATAAAATGGGCTGAGTCTGCTATTGTTATAAAGCAAATCTCTGAACCTCCAATTTTTTACTAGGGAACAGGCTGAGAAAATACTCCAATATGTTTTGGTGCCTTTTGTAGGGGTGCCCAAGGGGTCTAGTGGAAAACAAATGATGTCCAGAGAAGGGAAGTCAGGGGAAATGAAGGAAAATGGATTAAGGAACCATAGCTATGGGAGAGAATCACTGTCTGTTGAAAGGATACTTGCCACTCAAAGAGTAGGTTTCTCAGAAAACACTATCCCAGCAGGATATCAAAGGCTATGTGGACAAGGTACTGCTCTATACCTTCAATTATTCATCTTTACTTAGAGTGAAAGTGTTCACTGTGATTATTCTGTCTTTTGTCTGAATCTTTTGAGTTTGTGGGGTTATCTTCTTTGATCATAGTCCTCCAGATTTAGCTCCAGTCCTCCAACATGACACTTATATGGACTTGAAGTTGGTCATGAGGTCCTATACTTTGAGACTGACCTGATTAAATGGAGCCTTGTTGGGCTTGTAGAGAGAGTTATTTGCAGTTATTTGCAGGATGTAAATAATTGTGGCAAGAGGGCAAACTAGTGTAGATTAATTTCACTGGTGGTTGCAGTCCTTTCTTTCTCACTCCATTCATGCCTTTGATATGTTGTGTTGTAGATCATCTCACAAGAGTGATGGAGTCTGGTTCTTCCAGTATTTGATTCTGGGTTTGGCCATTGGACTTGCTTTGGCCAATGGGATATCACCACATGCCATACACGTGAACATTTTCATTTTTATTTTTCAACTTCAGCTTCTACTATGAGAGTATGCTTAGAAAAGCCTGCTTGGAAGATGAAAGACTGATGACCCAGTCGTCCTTGTAGGCCTAGATGCAAGTTAGTTTATCAATAAATGCATGACTGAGCCCAACCAAAAGAAGGAAAGAACCACCCAGCTGAATCCAGCATAATTCAGCAATCTATAGATTTATGAACTCAATAAAAACTTTTTAAGCTAAGTACTGGATGATTTCTTCTACAGCATGTTGCAATAGAACTCATGTCTGAACCTTATGTTAGGCTATCACATTTTGAGCAGAGACCTGAATGTCTGTAAAGGAGACAACCAAGAGAGCATTCTGGTCAAGGAAAACGATTTCGTAAGAAGAGAACGTGATCATTGTGAGGAAGAGAAAGAAAGTCAGTATATCAGGAGCAGAGTGATTAAAGACAACCAGTAAATAACAGACTGGAAGGTTAAGCAAGAGCCACATTAAGTGGAGTTTTGCAAACAGGGGTTAAGTGCTTCTGTTTTCTTGGAAATATAATGGGGCATTTTTGGAACATTATACACAGAGTTTATTTTAAGTTTTAAAAATAAACTTATTTTAAAAATAAATTTGTCTTGCTTTTCTATGAAGAGTGGATTTTACGGGGGCAAGAATAGAAGCTGGGAAACAAGCTACAAAGCCAGAACCTAAATGATTGTAACAGACTTTTCAGGTTGCACACTTTGCGGGCGTGCCTTCAGGAAAGTGCAAGGAAGAAAAGAAAAATCTCAAAAGGTAAAGCCTGATAATATTTCCAGGAAATATTTGCTATTATGTTTTATTTATAGCCTCCATCTAAGAAGGAATTGTTAGGTGGACAAGTAAATAGTTATGATATTGTTTTGTTTTCTGGATCTTAACCAGAGCCAAAGTCTAAAGTATCATAGATATGATTTCCTGAATCATTATATCTTTTTCTTCAATGCTGCTTATAAATATTTATTTAATAACATGTCTTGCATTCATATCTCCTATCTATCTATTCTGTCTCCTCATGCCTGACACACATCAAATAGAGCTCACAATATTTCTATATATATTGAACACTGTATATTTTACAACTTTCTTACTGAGAACCTGAAAATTAATTTGGATCCTCCTTTGCACTATTAAGTATAGTCAATAATTCTAAATTACTTATTACATATGACTTTATTAAATTAGTTTAATGTTAATATTAAATTAGAACAAGATCATCATGATGCTACTCAAATGATAGGGACATTTGCTTCATAGTGTCTTTTAAAGTGGTTATGGATCCTGGCAGCAATATTTAACTGAAAGGTATTTGTAAGAACTTAAAAGTTTGCTGAAATACACACTTGGCAGGTTAAAAAAAAATTGTGCATTCTGTATGTAAATAGTACCGATAGTTAAAATTGTGTCATCACTGGACTCTACTTTCAAAAATAGTTCATTCTTTCTTTCAGTGAGATGATCTAGACCTGTACTCCTGAAGCAAATAATACATTATATGTGAATTTAAAAAAACATAAATCACAAATAATTTTTTGCTTTTAAGGATTTATCATTGCATTTAGGAGAAGACAAAAATCCAAACTGTCTTCATTGACCATAAGATTTTACTTTGTCTTATTATTGTCTAAGTCTTTAATATTTTTCCCCACTTTCTTCAGTGATGAGCCAGGATGGTGTTTTCATATGATCTTCCCTTTACTCACACCATCTTTACCTCCTTTCTTCTTGAAAGTGACATGTCTACTGGTTCTTTTCATTGCTACCACCTTAGCAATTAACCCATGTGTGAATTCAGGCTGTCTGAGAGGCAGAGGCCAAAACCCAATTAGACATTTCAGGAACTTGCTGGAGGGAAGTTCCCTGGCTGAGAGCTAGTAAGAATAAGGAGACCTCAGTCGCAAGGTGGCAAGGAGGTAAGTGTGTCAATAACCAGGGAACTGGAAGAAGCCCCTGAGACTTAGATAAGATCCTAGTCCTGGACAAGTCTTTGATTTTAGCTTGAGACCCTGAGCTGTGCCCTGCTAACCTATTCCTGGACTCCTGACCTAGAGAAACTGTGACATAATACATTCGTATTGTTTTCAGCTGCTAAGTTTGTAGTAACTTGTCACATAGCAATAGAAACTAATTCAACATCACCATTTCTTTTCTCAGGGATTAGAATAGCCTCCTTCCTAATTGTTATCCTTACCATTAATACTGCTTACTTGTTGTCTATTCTTCTAAGCAGTTAGAGCAGAACTTTACAAATTAACTAGAGACATTTTATTCTACTGAAAACCATCCAATAACTTCTAATTTATGTTAGTGCAAAAGCTATAATCTTTCCAGTGAGTCTAAAATACTTTATTGTGTCCTAAGAAACATTCTGTCTTACCTACATCCTGCTCCCATCATTCTGTCTGGTTTCAATCATTCTTTTTTCTTTCCTGTTTTCTTTGTTTGTTTGTTTTGTTTGTTTCAGTATTAACACTTTAAACCCTTCTTGCTTCAGGCTCTTGCTTTTTCTCTTTCCTTTGTTTGGATTTTTTTTTTTCCCTCCTACATATATGCAAGTCTAATTCCTCAGTAAGCCTTCATGAACACTCTATAGAAAATAACAAGCTTCTTTATTTCAATAATTTATTTTTGGTGCCCTGCATAAAATATCCATCACATATATCACCATCTTAAAAGGCATATATTTTCTTGTTTATTTAATAATTGTTTGTGTCCCTCAAGAGAGTATAAACTCCACAGAACGAGAACTTGTTGCGTTTTTTGCTATGTCACCACTACCTAGAATACTACCAGAAAAGTAGTAGATATTCTATAAATATTTGTTAAATAAATGAGTAAGGAAAGAGAGGAAGTTTTGTCAGTAATTTTGTGTCTTTTTAAAAATATTTTATTTATTTATTTGACAGAGAGAGAGAGAGATCACAAGTAGGCAGAGAGGTAGGCCAGGGGAGGGGAAGAAGTCTCCCTGCTGAGCAGAGAGCCCAATGCCAGGGATGGACCCCAGGACCCTGAGATCATGACCTGAGCCGAGGGCAGAGGCTTAACCCATTGAGACACCCAGACACCCCTGTGTCTTATTTTTTAACTTTTTTTCACTATCTTCTTGGAGTTCCAGATTGATTTTGGACTCTGCTCTGCTTTGCTGTCTAAGACAATCATGAGTGTATAGAAAATAGTCCTAAGTCTATGTCTGCGATGTAAAGTTCTCTTATCTTTTATCCTCATGACATGTAGCAAGGGACCAGATTTTCTGGTGTACTGTATTTTGTTTAGTTTGCTTCTTGACTAATTAGCATAATGATTATTCCACGATCACATACCACTCCTACTACTTTTGAATCAGATTTATGTTTGGTGTATTTAATTTTTCCCTGAGACTCTGGAGAGAGGACACTGACATTTCTTCTCTCCGTGTGTTAATTATAAAATATGTGAACTATAAAGTAATGCATTTTTAAAAATATTTTATTTATTTATTTGACAGACAGAGATCACAAGTAGGCAGAGAGGCAGGCAGAGAGAGAGAGGAGGAAGTAGGCTCCCTGCCGAGCAGAGAACCTGATGTGGGGCTCCATCCCAGGACTCTGGGATCATGACCTGAGCCGAAGGCAGAGGCTTTAACCCTCTGAGCCACCCAGGTGCCCCAGCAATGCATTTTTTGTACCATCCAGTCTCTCAATGTGTTTGCTAAACTTTCTTCATAATTTCTCCACCTTAGCGTATTCAACCATCTGACTCAGTCAGGAATCTGGAAGCACATTATATGCTCTTAAATCCTTTACTGTCTTCTTCCTTTTTTCACCAGCCTTTGCTTATTTTATCCCCAAAACTGTTTTTCAATCCAGACTTCCATTTCTGCTTCACTAGGTTGGTAAAACAGCCCCGGAACTTGTGTTTCTGCTTAGAGTCTCATTCCCTCTCAAGATGCCCTTAATTTTTTAAGTGGAATGATACATATTATATATAATATATATTATACATACTATATGCATATAGTATGTATAATATATGCTATATATAATATATAGACAGATGTTTATACATTCTTTATATGTAACATAAGTAATACATAATGATGTATTAACATGTATATATACATATATATGTAAAATGAATAGATGGTTAGTAAAATAATCCTAAAGAAGAAAATTATATTTTAAAATAGACAGAAAGAGTGTGATACAGAAAGATTAAATTTGCTTTGTAACAGTTATATTTAAACAAGTATTTTAGAGCTTAAGCACTTTTCATGATTCAATAGTTGTTATTATATAGACAATCATGACTTGTTACAGTAAAATTAATATTGGTTATGGAAATGTAAAATAGAGATCTTGGATTTTTCCAATAACTATGAAATCCAAATTTGTATGTGAAATTTATTTTATATGTTTATTATTTTCTGCTAGTTGAAGGTATGTTTTCTGTCTAAAAGAATGTTTACTCCCATGTAAAACTATTGTTTTGAATAGGGATAATTAGGAGAATGATCATCATTAAATTTATTTGGGGTTCATTACAGCTTGTAAACAGATTATTCTAAGTACCATAAAATTTACCACTTGCATTGTAAGAAATATATTTTTACAATTATCTTTGTCATTTAATTGACTATTATGGTTTTTCACAATATAATACAAAACATACATTAACTTACTATATGACATACTAGATTTATAAGGGTTTTATTCAATATGACAAGAAAGTTTGCATGGTTTACAGATTGAATTTTTAAGGCTATAATCTTAAGATATAATGCTAGGGAATATTAAGTATCTCATAAATTACTGCATTTACACTCACCTAAAGTTCTCAGAGGCAATCTGTCTCTTTATATTAAAAGAGGAATGATAAAATTCAAGAGAGATCTGTTTGAAGCTACTCCACACACTGGAAGATGAAAACCTCAAGATAATATTTAAAATGCCTGATTACAATAGTAATCATGAAGTTAGACAGTTTCAAAAATACTTTCTTTAGTTAATAACTACATGTTGATTATAATATAAAACCTTTAATGACTAGAATTACAACTTCATTCCTATCTTAGTTTTCTTGTTTTCCAAGTTTTTTTTTTTTTTTTTAAAGCTTTGCATTTTCTCACAAACCTATGAAAGGAAACTCTCTAATACAATTTAGTGGTCAGCTTATTTGTTACATGAAGGATGTTACAAAACATCTGATATTAAAAAATAAAATTAGCCACCAGCAACTTCAGTATAGCTGCTCAAAAATACACACTAACATACGACTTATAGGGTGATTAAAAATTTTAAAGCTGCACTGTAATGGTCAGGATGATCTATAAATATACTGGTAAGGAAGACCAACACTATCCAAATATCAAGGTTTTAAACTATTCTTAAAGTTGGAATGAACTCAGTTTGAGGTATAACAATCAGTTGCCTTCTAATGCATGAGAGAAGTTCCAAACCTTTATTATCACTCTTGTATACTGCTGAGATAAATATGTACCACAGTTACATAAATATGAAATCTAAATGAAAATTTATCACTAGACCATACCAAAGTTAAATCTCTTGGTTTATTTGCATGATGTGAAGCTAGGGCAGGTCACAACATTTTCAAATTATGTGAGAAGTTGTGTATTCCTTTGGCTATATTCCACACCTTAAAAAGGCTATATATTTTTGGCCACTTCTAATCATAGGTCAAGTATGTAACCTCTACATTAAAAGATCCTTGTCAATGTCCTAAGGAATTCCCTTTCTTTTGATAGTTTCTCTAACATTGATTCCTGGGGTAGCTGCCAATGCACCAGACTATTTTAGGGGTTCACAAGGGAAAAAAGTAAGACAGTTGGAAGGCTCATGGAGTAGACCTTGTCAGAGTTATTGGTCATTTGTGGTAGGCCTGTGGGAATAGAGATGGATGATATTTGACAAATGTGAGATATGATGTAAGTTGGAATTTATAGATATGGTTTATTTATAGAAACTAAAATCAAGAAATAAAGTGGTATCACATGGATTATAAATTCAAAAATCAGTATCAGTATCAGTAGATATCAATACAACAAAATTAGACTTGTCTTTCACCAATCTTAACTCCCATGTTTGGGAATATTAAGTTTTAGAATATAAAGGGAGACTTATGTTCTTACCCCTTATAGGATGATAAAAATAGTAAAAAATGTTGGCTCCTTATGAATTGTGCAAGCCAGGGTGCTGGTTGACAAATACAAAGAATTAGTTTGTGTCTTAGTTTCAATACATCCTAACCATGTTGAACTCATCACAGGCCTTGTTTCTTTTTTCTATAAACTGCCACATTGGTAATAATATCCAGTCTAAAAAGCTTCTAGTTTACTCTGAAATTCATGTGAAATAAATAAGATTAAATGTTTTGCATCTTTTATTGTTTGTTTTGCTATTGTTGCTTGCTGTGGTGGTAATTATGGTAGCACTGCCACAGAGTAGGAAAGACAAAAGAATGTTCTGTTGTTGACATTTTTTAAAGAAAT
Source organism: Mustela nivalis (assembly GCF_964662115.1). NCBI lineage: Eukaryota > Metazoa > Chordata > Mammalia > Carnivora > Mustelidae > Mustela > Mustela nivalis. The sequence continues at coordinate 69,101,935 of NC_139034.1, forward strand.
AAGTATAAACTTTTATGCAAATTAAATCTGCTTATGTTCTGTGGTAGTGTATTCAAATTGAAAGAAACAAAAATTACTGAATATAACTGCACATATATTGAATATATCCTTCAGATAACCAAATATAACTATATTGAAACGAACTAGAAATATAACTTTGGAGGTGAAAGATCATTTTATCTTATCTAAATTTCTTCCTAGGCTCAAATCATGATTTTAAGTCACCATTCCTCATCCTTAATAAATAAATATATTTACTTTACTTTTGTTGTTATGTACTATGTTTGATATATGTAATCTGTTTTTTCCTATTTTTTTTTTATTGATTCCTTTACAAGTACTCTATGTATTTATCATCCTAAAAAGAATTTTAACATAGTGTTCAAAAAAACAAGGGGTGAAAATGATCGGAACTTAGTATCATTGCGTGTATACCAGTAAACCAGTTTGAACCCATGTATCCATTTAACACATTTTTTTAATTAAATGTATCCTACATATCAAATACTGTGTTTAGTAGTTGGGGTTCCCAAGTAAACAAAACGGACAAAATTTCCTGGCCTTATCGTATTTTCATTGTACTGAAGAGAGAGGCAATATATGATAGTTAAGATAAATAAAGAAATATATTACAAATGATTTGAAATAAATAAAAGAGAAAATGAATTGTCTTGTAGAATAATGACACTGAGAAGCTGCTAAGGTAAGAAAATGTGAACTTGTATTTAAAATAGGGCTTTCTCCAGCCAAAAAGATCTTAGAGAAAAGATGGGACTGTAGTAGAACAAATAGGAATCTAGTGAAAGAAAGGTTTGAAGGAGAAATATCCAGCACAAAGTCTCTGCAGTTGAGAGTGACTGCTGTCCTCAAGAAAAGCAAATCATTTGGAGCAAATGATATGGAAAGAATGGAGGAGAAGAAGATGCGTAAGAGAGGCAATTCACCTTTCTCTGGATGAAATAAAGAACCATTTTGGAATTTTGAAATGAGTAATGATCTTTATCATTATATAAAATACATACATATAAATGTATATTTGCATATAGATGCATGCATATCCATAAATATATATGTATACATGCATATGTGTATATAATCTGATTCAATGTTCAGAATAGAAAATAAGGAGACAAAATTATAATCAGGAAGACCACATAGAAGACCCTTTCAATAATTCAGTTATGGGATGATGGTGGCTACAATCAGGATATTATGGAGGTGGAGGAGTTTGAAGTGCTTGAATTGGATCTATTGGGAAGATAGAGAGTCATGGATTTGCTTAATAGATTGGATACAAGAGGTGACTAAAACAGAAACAGAGAATTTACCCCACATCTTTTTTTTTTTTTTTTTACTTCAGCAACTGAAGAGATGGAGATGTTACCAACTAAGATAAGGAATTTATTAAGGGATTTAGGGGGAAATGTGGAAATTTTAGTTTTGACACATGTTAAATGCCCTAATGGCATGCTAAGAAAAAAAATTGGAATTTGGGGCACCTGGGTGGCTCAGTGGGTTAAGCTTCTGCCTTTGGCTCAGGTCATGTTCTCAGGGTCCTGGGATCCAGCCCCACACTGGGCTCTCTGCTGTGCAGAGAGCGTCCCCCTCTCCCTCTGCCTGCCTCTCTCCCTACTTGTGATCTTTCTCTCTGTGTCAAATAAATAAATAAAATATTTAAAAAGAAAACAAAAACGTATAAAAAATTGGAATTAATGTACATACTCCAACATATACAACAACAAATGCAACATATAATTGTATTTGATATTTGTCTTTGTATGTATTTTTACAGTGAGTTTTATACATTCATATGCTTTTGTGCTATTGTTTAAAATCCTTTTATTTCAACTTCAAGAACACTAGCATTTTTGTAGGAATGTCTAGTGGTGATGAACTTCTTTATCTTGGAAACTATATTTCTTTATTTTTTTAAGGATAGTTTTGCTGGATCTAGTATTCTGTGTTGGTGGGTTGTTTTTTATTCTTTCAGCACTTAATGTAACTTCCCACTCACTGTAGCCAGTGAGCTTTCTGCTGAGCAGTCTAATGATGGTCTAACGGAGGCTGCTTTGTACATCAAAGGTCACTTTTCTCTTACTGCTTTCAAAATTCTCTCCTTGTCTTTGATTTTTTACAATTTGACTATAATGGGTCTTGATATAAATTTCTTTGGGTTCCTCTTACTTGGAATCTTTTGAGGTTTGTGAATCTGGATGTCCATTTCTCTGTCCAGATTGGGGAAGTTTTCTGTCATTATTTCTTTAAAAAAGCTTTCTACTCCTTTCTCTCTGTGTCCTTTCTCTGGGATATATAGGTTTGGAAATGAGAGAATAATGCCAACTAAAAACTTAAAAAGCTGAAAGTTTGAGTAACGTAAATAACAGTCATTAAGTCAGCTGAAATGATCAAGAAAATGTGTGTAGTTAGACAAGGAAGGAATAAGAGATTGAATCTAGGGCACTACATCACTGAGAAGTCAGGGTGAAGAGGAGAGACCATCAAAAAAATAAGTAGCGTCGCAGAAGGCAAACATAGGCAAATGTATAAAAGTATAAGTCACCTATTGTTTATTTTTTTCTTCTGAAACATAATGTTCAAACTATTAAATTATTGTAACTATTCAAAATTATGAAATCAGCCATTTTATTGTCCGCAGATGAATATATTTTTGACTGAAGTAACATTTAGGATTTCTAAACAATATTTCTTATTTGGGGTATTTATTTTTCATCACAACTGGGTCTTATTTTGTGGCTTTAGTCATTTTAAAAATTTCTATGAAACTCTTAATGGTCATTTCAATGATTTTCTTTTATTTCCTATTTTATTTCTGTTTATTCAAAGTCTAATCCCTTTCTTCATCAAGGCTCACTTCTCTTTTGCCATTAACCATCCAGAAATATTTTTGCTTTTGTTGTTGTTGTTGTTGTTCTGTTCTACTAAAGAGTGACTGGTTAAGTTTTTTTGTTTGTTTGTTTTATATAGATAGTTAACATGAGTTTTCTCTGTCATTGTAAAATAAGGGTGTGTCTTGAGTAATTCTTTCATCTGGGGTTGTACTAAAAAGGGCCTGTATATTATTTTCATCAACTTACACATTATGCCTTTATATGTTTGGTTGAAAGTCAGTAATAGAATACAGAATGGAAGGGGATTTTTGTTGGGTCATGTTTATTCAAGAAAACCAAAATCCTAGATTTTCCCAAGTAAAATTTTTCCCTGCCTCTGCTAAATTCTCAAATGCCAGTTTCTCTATCTTCTCCAATTAAATTATTGATGTGTTCCCCAGTTCTGCTATAAAATCTGTTTGTTCTGTTTATTGTTGTTTGTTTTTGGTTTTGGTGTTTTTTTCATTTGTTTTGTTTTTGTTTTTGTTTTTGTTTTTGTTTTTAGTGTCAATGTCAGTACCTTCATCCTTGCAGCCTCCTTCTGTGAATATCCTGGTCAATTATAGACTCATCTTTTCCCATGTACTGTGAAGATCTTTCATGATGCTAACCTGCTGATGGCCACCTGCCTTCATCCACAACACACATATATCAGCTCATCCTGGTAGATGTGAGCAAATTGTTAATTGAGCATGTTAGTACTCATGACTAAATATCATTTTATTATTCGTTTCCTAGGTCAGACTGAATAAGGCATATACTTTGAAAAGAAAGTTGTACTACTAGGTGAATATTCTATTATATAAAGATAATGATGATATGGAAGAGAAAGAGGATGATAATGATAGGAATGATTCATGCTTTGGAAATTACTAAGTACTAAACTTAGGAGATCAAAAATTGATCTCTCCAAACAGAGATCAATTACATATGAACTCTTGGCAATTTATAATCTCAGATTTCTGCATTTTGGGTTATATTCTTATGATGAAAGTTTAAGACTCATATTAGTTATGAAAGACTAAAAACTGTGTCCTTCTTAAACAATTGTCAGTAATGTCCAGCAATCCCTGTACTGACTGACTTAAGAAAGAGAACAGGAAATATTGTAGGTATTGTCAAAACAAAACTTTCTCTTTTTAAAAAGATTTTATTTATTTATTTGACACAGAGAGAGAGAGAGAGATCACTCGTAGGCAGAGAGTCAGGCAGAGAAAGAGGGGGAGGCAGGCTCCCTTCTGAGAAGAAAACCCAATGTTAGGCTTGATCCCAGACCCCTGAGATCATGACCTGAGCTGAAGACAGAGGCTTACCCACTGAGCCACCCAGGTGCCCCCAAAATAAAACAAAGCTCAGCAGTAAGAAGACTATATTCCAGGCTATTGCAAAAGGAGAGAAAAAGACTAAAACTCCATCTGAACTCAATTCCGCTGAAACAAAGAGCTGAGGATATTATAAAGCTGGAATGGGGATGAGAGATCACAGCCTGTCTGTATTTCCTAACTGGCTTCACCCAATGGAAAAATAAACTTGCTCTATCTTCATGGCATGAGTTAGTTTTACAACTCAGAACAAGGGTCCTATAAATTTAGGCTCCTGCCCTCTCACAGAGACTAGGATATATAGGCTTTTGCTAATAATATTTTTATTTTAATTCAATTAAAATATTATGTTGCAGATGTACAAAATTCAACAATTCAATAATTTTCTACATTACTCAGTGCTCATCATAAGTGTAGTCTTAATCTCCTTCACCTGTTTTACCCACCTCCATCATCCACCTCCCATCTGGTAATCATCAGTTTGAACTCTGTGAGTTAAGAGTCTGGGTTTTAGTTTATCTCTTTTTTCATCTGCCCATTTGTTTTGTTTCTTAAATTCCACATATGAGTGAAATAATACAGAATTGGTCTTTCTCTGACTGACTTATTTTCCTTGGCATTTATACTGTCTAAATCCAACCATGTTGTTGCAAGTGACAAGATTTTAGTCCTTTTTAAGGGCTGAATAATATTCCATTGTACATATGTCACATCATCAGGGAAATGCAAATAAAAATCTCAATGAGATATCACCTCATACCTGTCAGAATAGATAAAATCAAAACACAAGAAACAAGTGTTAGTGAGGATGTGGAGAAGAAGGAACACTCATGTACTGTTAGTGGGAATGCGAACTGGTGCAGCCTCTGTGGAAAACAGTCTGGAGTTTACTCAAAAAATTAAAAACAGAACTACCCATGGCCCAGTAATCACATTACTGGGCATATGCCCCAAGAATACAAACACAGGGATTCAAAAGGACATATGGATCCCTATTAAAATATTTTAAATGGATGACTCCCAGGTCCTTGAGAAAGACAGGTTATAAAACTATCAAGAGGCTTTCAGAAAGATTTACAGCTCAAAGCACCAGAGAAATAATTTGCAACTACAGATTTTCTAGAGTAAACACATTAAGAAAGGGGATGGAGGAACCTCTATCGTTATGTAATCTGGATTCTGTAGAAGCCAGATGACAGGGAGGTCAAGTGCCAAGGGTCAGGAAGAAACGTGTCCAAATCTCTGTCAAGGCGAGAGTAATATTAAGAATATACATCATCCATACCAGGGTTCATAGCAAGCTCATAGGAGAGACATTATTTTCTTTCCAATGGTAAACCCAAGATTCAAACTTACTTCTTTTAACTGCAGATTATTTTTTCCTAACCAGAAATTTTTGATTAATATAAAATATTGTTGTCTAAATTTTCATTCTTCTATCTTCTATTTTTTATGCCATCTAAAGCTAAATTAAGAAAGAATTCGGGCGGGGGGGCGTGGGGTGCAAATGAGACATTAATAGACTCTAAAAAGCTGCAGAAGTTCCAAAAAAGATTTGAAAGGTTAGAGATCAAAGGCCTTGTGTTTTGAAATTGCACATTATCTATGCCAAATCATTATACTAATGAGCTACCACTGTATGGTTCACATTTATAAAAAAGGGTTTTCATATTATTACAGATGTAGATTCAAATTTTCCTAATGCACTTCCTTTTCCCTTTGGAAATAGCCTTACCTTATTAAGGCCATGAGGCCGTTTTTCCTAAAGCTGTCTCTCTTTAAATTGATAACTTTATAACAAAAATGTCTGCCAGGAAATTTTATTGTAATCTGATATACTCATAGCTAAACACATTTTTTCACTGTCATATTATAATTCTATGGAAGATGTATTCCGCTTGAACTCCAGCTTGCACCTTCTCATGTATACTGAAGTAACAGTGGACTCTTGTGCTAATCCATATAAAATGCTAGTCCTGTCTTACCCAGTGAGGTTCAATACTTCACAGCTATTTTTAATAGCTTGACCTTTCTTTGGGTGTGCTGTTACATGTAGAGCTAATAGGCAAAGCAAACTAAAGTTTAGTATCTCTGTTTGGATAAGGATCTGGACTCAAAAATCTTCATGTCTATGACCAGTACTTTTTAGTGGCCGTTGAGGCAATTTTGTGAGAACATGAGACTCCATAGAAATTACTTAGAAAAGAGCTATCTGGTATAACCTCCACATATTTAGATAAGTAAAATGAAGGAAAAAAAGATAATAATCCATGTCTTTTATTTTACAAATAGTACAAAATAAATCCTTTGCCAGGTTAGTACTGGTCTTGTAATTTCCAGGTTACTACTTCTCAAATGATTCAAAATCCTATAGAACTAAAACAAAATTTAAAGTTTGAAATATCCACATACAAAAACATGTACTTCTGGTCTTAAATCAAAGAAAAGGTCATTTCAGTTATAATCTGATTGCCACCTACCAGTGTTTGTTACCACATTCATTAAATAATGGATACGTATGACATAAAATTAACAAAACTAATAGATTTCATCCTCATTTCTGCTGTGCCAAATTCCCAACTTTTGTTTTTCTCCAAGTCAGCACTGATGGTTTATCTTTTGGGATTTGATGATGTCAAGAATAGAGGTCTTTGTTAGAAAATCTAGAATATTATGCTACCAGGAAAACTGACTTCAAAGTAGTCATTCCAGTTGTTATTTCTTCTGCCAATTAAACCCCAAAATTGGGGCACCTGGGTGGCTCAGTGAGTTAAGCTTCTGCCTTCAGCTCAGGTCATGATCCCAGGGTCCTGGGATCCAGCCCTGTATTGGGCTCTCTGCTCAGCAGGGGGCCTGCTTCCTCCTCCCCTTCTGCCTACTTGTGATCTCTCTCTCTCTCTCTCTGTCAAATAAATAAATAATAAATAAATAAATAAAATAAACTTCAAAATTATTTGGATACTGGGTTCTCTCTCAAATGATTTCTTTATGCCCCACTTGCTAACTCAGTAAATTTACAAGATTCTTCCACTATTTATTCACCATTACCTATCAACCAATATAGTAGGCACTAAAGTCAACTACCAAAAAAATAAATAAATAAAAACCAAAAAGCATGGATCACAGATACAACTTTCTAAAATGAGCTTCCTGTCCTTTTGGAATCTCTCCTAGTTAGATCCTCATATTGGGGTCTTGCATTTCCCCCACATTCCAGTTCCCAACTGTTTTTGCTCAATACTCCTTGCTCAGTCTTTTAGGGGTGAATAGCATTATCCAGGTGTGACAGAAATTCCTTCAATATTAAGTATACTCTGGGGAACAAATGTGCCTCTATGAGAAATTTAAAATACATTTTTTTCTTTTGCACCTATCTAAACACTTTGAGATTTTTCTCAACAATTGTATCCAAAAACATTCTATCAATAAATATAGAAGGAAAAATTAAAATTATTTGTTAAAGCATCTTTCCCAGTTATTTTAAAGTTAAGTTCATTCTTGTACTTTCAGATCTCACAGTGCATTTTTAAACTCTCCAACAGAATAGGTCTATGATAGGTAAAGTTGATGACATCATGTAACAAATTTCATTTTCACATCTATTCCAGTGTTGCCCAATATATTCTGAGAAATGCAGCAGCAATAAAATAAACTTGGCAGAACAAACAAACAATATATTTTCAGGGTCAAGATCCTAAACACAACACTAAATGCTGATGAAGATGCTGAGCGACAGGAACTGGTTCATTACTGGGAGCAAAGAGTAGGTGGAACAGAGGGGATTTTTAGTCATGAAACTCTTCTCTTTGATGAAAGAGTGGAGGATAGGTGACTATGCATTTATCAAAATCCATAGGACTATTCAGCACAAAGAGCCATCCCTAATGTAAGTTACAAATTCTAGTTAAAAATAATATATCCATATTTGTTCATCAGTTGTAATGGATGTACCACACTAAATGAAAATGTTAATAATAGATGAAACTGAGCCGACAAGAAAGGGAATAAATGACAACTCTGCACCATCTGCCTTTCGTGAATGTCAATATAAAGAATCAAGTCTAGTGATTTTTTAAAAAATTAAATACTTAGTTATAACCCTATAAAAACATTTTCAGGATGTACATGGTGAAAACTATAAAATGTTGATATGAATAAATGGAGAAATAGACCATGTTTATGGGTTGGAAATCAAAATGTTGATATGAGGGACGCCTGGGTGGCTCAGTTGGTTAAGCAGCTGCCTTCGGCTCAGGTCATGATCCCAGCGTCCTGGGATCGAGTCCCATATCGGGCTCCTTGCTCCACAGGGAGCCTGCTTCTCTGTCTGACTCTGGCTTCCACTCTGTCTGCCTGTGCTCGCTCTCGCTCGCTCTCTCTGACAAAATAAATAAAATCTTTAAAAAAAAATGTTGATATGAATAAATGGAGAAATAGACCATGTTTATGGGTTGGAAATCTCAAGATAGAAGAGATACCATTTGTTTCCAAAGGGATATACACATATAACACAAGTCATATCAAAATTACAGCAAGATTTTGTTTTTTTTAGATACAAGCATTGTTTTTCTAAAGTGTATATGGAAAAACGAAAGAACTAGAATACCTAAAACAATTTTGAGAAAGAAGTACAAGGTGAGAAGAATCAATCTAACCAATTTCAAAATTCAATATAGAGGGACAGTTTAATTAAGACCAAGCCCATGTTGTTTTGAGGATAATTAGACACAAAGATAAATGAAATAGTATACTTCAAAAATAAACCCATGCAAGTATGCAAATTACTTTTGACAAATGTGTAAAATAAATTAATGGAGAAAAGACAGTCTTTTCAACAAATAGTGCTGGAGCGATAGATATTCATAGGCCAAAACAAAAAAACGAACAAAAAAATAAATAATGATAATTATACATAAAGTAAAATGAAATAAAATAAAAAACAAAGGAACAAAACACAATAATATTCTTGACTTGTTTTTCTTCCTAAAGAAAGTTAACTCAAAAGTGGATCACAGACTTATTTGTAAAATGTATAACTAAATAAAATACAAAATAAAATAAAATAGAAAATCTTTATGATCTAGAGCTAGGAATAGAGAAGTTTCTCAGATTTGACATGAAAAGTGGGATCCATAAAAAGGAAAAAATGATCAAATTAACTTCATTAACATTTAAATACTTAACCCTACAAAAGACCCACTCAGCTGATTCAGCAACTACCAACTGGAAGATAATATTTGCAAACTACATATCCAACCAAAGACTAATATCTAGAATATAGAAAGAACTCTATAAACAGTAATATGTACACATGTATATATATTAGAAATGCCAAAAGAAATAAGCAAAAGATATTATTTAACATTTCATCAGGGAGGATGTACTAATGACAAACACATAAAACACATTCCTCAAAATCACAAGGTTGCTTATTGAATGATTCCAAGTACATAACATTTTTGAAATAACTAAATTGTAGTAGGGAACAGATTAGCAGTTGGCAGGGATTTAAAAAGTAGGTGTGGAAGGGAATGTAGCTATAAAAGTGAAGTCATGGAGAATCTTGTGTTGATGGAAATATTTTTTATCTTGACATTCTCAATGACAGTTATCTTGGTTGTAGTATTGTTTAGTTTTACAAGATTTTATCATTAAGGGAAACTTTGAAAAGGATACATAATGTTCTTTCAGTATTTTTCTATGCCATTTATTATGACTGCATATGAATCTACAAATTTATCAGAATAAAAAGTTTAATTAAAAAAAGAAAATATATAAATATCCAGACCTCCAACACTGAATCATTGCTAACATAAAAAATATACTATAGATATTTAAACATAATTGTCAAAGTCATGAGAGATATACCAAATTGATTTATGTATCATTTAAATATTTTTAAATTGTGATCTCCTAAGAATATAAAAAGGTGACACTTCTTTCAAGTTTAAATTACTTTAGTGTTAGAAAAAAATGCATTCAGCCATATTAGGAGAATCCAATCAAGTGATCAGGACTAGTGTACATTACGTGTGTAATAGTTGAAAAGTATACTTGGTATAAAGGGTTGAAAGATCAACACCTTGAGAATATTAATATAATTTGGTATGTTTTTTTTAATAATTTGGTATGTTTTATTAATATCATCAATAAGAATCTATCAGCATAATAGCTAGATATTCTACATGCAACTCAGAATCAACTAATACTACAAATGTAACTAATTGTCAAAAAATTTCAAAATATATAGAAGGATGTTCAAAGAGGGGGAAGACTGGGAGGACTTAGAAATATCAAATATATGTATTTTTGAAAGAGTGAAAACTATTAAATTTTATATTAAGGAATATGTATATTTTGGTGTCCTAAATATAAAAAATATTTAAGATAATTTTACTTTTTAGAAGTGTACAAGACTGGCCATTACAATTTTAAATATACACTCAATTAATTAAAATAACTTTATGATAATAGCTAAAATCTACTTTCTATACTATATGGAAATATAAGACAATTAACAATTTATAATATATAGATTTAATTTATTAGACTTATAAACGTTATTTGACTACTCAGGAATGTTTTATTTCTGTGTTAATTAAAATATGTTAAGGAAATGAAAAAAATAATTTTAACATATTGAAGCTATAAATGCAGCTTAAAACATTCAAAGAAATTTAATTAACTAAATTTGTAAATGGACTTTATGTTATCTAAAGTACTCTTAAATGTAATTCTTAATGCTTGCTTGACATATAAATAGACTGGTATAAATTGTGTTCTGAATTTAAAGTCTAATGAATAAATAACCTTACTTGTAACTTAAATTAATTGAATGTTAATCTTTAAAATCTTAATAGATTTCTCAATAGGCCTCTCTGAATACACACACACACACACACACACACACACACACACACCACATACATACCAAAGTCAAGGAAAATCTCATCTCTGCTATAGCATATCAAATGGAATGACAAAGAAAACTCCATAGAGGAAAATGAAGTTAAACATAAAGTAACTTATTTTGACATAACATAGGGAGAAATAGAAAAGTAGAGTTATATAGCATACATATATAATGAATTTTAGAAGAAAGAATAGGGAAATATACTAAAAATCATAATGTGCTTTACATTAATAAAATTCTGAGATGAGATAATATGTAAAATAAATCTGTTGAGGAAAAATGAACTTTGAAGACTTACAGAAACAAGTCAAAGTTCAAGGAGACAGGATTGAGCAACTAATACCTGATATATAAATTACAAATAGGATAGATGTTGGTGATAATTAAATCAGATCACTGAGGGGGGAAAGCTAAGAAAATCATAGAGTATCGAGAAGAATAAGGGGGAAAGAGAATAAAATTATTAAATAGTAGTTTAATATGTATATGTAAAATATAGAACATTTGGGTATTTGAGTTTTCTAAAGTAGAGAACTTAATGCAAAATCATAAATTTCAATATTTCAGTGATTGTGTCCTTGAGATAGCTCAACATTAACGAATGAATTCATACCTTAAGGTAAAAGTACACATTGATTTAGAAAAACAACCTAATGTGGTTTACATTGTTGGATTTGAAAAATAAAGAACAAAGTCAGTAATAGATAAACAAACAAACAAAAAATGTTCACTTAAAATAGGGACATTCAGTCTGGATTCCAAGTTTTGTATAGCATTTTACAAAGTCAGATGGGGCAACTTATTGAGAGAAAAATAGTGTATCCTAAAAGGGTTATTCTAAGCTCAATAGTTTTAACACTACAGAGGTAACAGAAAAAATCTCAATTATACAAGGACCCATGGACTATAATACCCATGAGCTTGTGTTGGAGAAGAAAAAGATAACTTAATGACAAATTCTAGGCAAACAATACCTGAAGAAATAATAAGCAACGGGTCTAGTAGTAAGCTTTGGATAATTTAATCTGAAACTAAATCTTGGAAAGAAAGTGATAAGAAAAGAATTAATGTAATGTTAATTAACTTTTAGAAATAATAAAAAATACTTTTACTTATTAGATATGCAGAGATGTAAGAATAAGTAAATAAATGAGTTTTCTTAATTAATCTTTATTGATAAGCCAAAAGTAAAGATATGCTTATTTTATTTATTTAGAGGATACTAAATAATAACAAATGAAATGAAATCTGCCATCTAAGACAACATACATGGACCCCAAGGTGCTAAGTGAAATACATCAGGCAGAGGAAGACAAATACCAAAATAAAGCAGACAGCAACTAAAAGAGAAACAGGCTCATAGAGAAGAAAACAAACAAGTGGTTGGCAGAGGGAAGAGGGTGGAGGTACAGGTTAAACAGGTGGAGAGGATTCAGAGATGCACACTTTTAGTTATAAAATAAAAAAGGGGATGACAAGTTCAGCTTAGGGAATATAGTCAATAATATTGTAGTAACATTGTGTAATGACAGATGGTAACTATACTTATTGTGCTTAGCATACAGTAATGTATATAATTGTCAAACCACTATGTTTTACAACTGAAAATATATGTAAGTTATACTTCAATTAGAAATTTTAAAAAAATAATAATTAAAGGAGAAAAAAAGGAAACTAAAACCAAAGGAACAACAAATCCCTAAATTGGAAACACCACCCATTAAAGAAGCTGCATGTACTTACACTAATGGAAGAGGGCACTCTTGAACTTAGAATCTTGTGACCTACCCCAAAGTGCTGAGTCTAACAGCTGGTGGTTTACACCTACACCAGAAGTTGGCAAACGTTTCCCCTACGTGAATAGATAATATATATTTTCAGGTGTGTGAGACATACAATTAATGTAACAGCTACTCTACTATTGTAAAACACAGTCAGCCATGGACAATACATAAATAATAGATAAGACTTGTTAACCAAAACAAATACCAGACCTAATTTTGTCCACTGACTATAGATTACTGACCTCTAATCTAATCCTATCTACTGTGAATCGGAATATTACAGTCAATGAGAGACTCCTCCCAAAGTGACCCTAATGAGAAAAAAAATAAACACAACACTCCAGAATGAAGTAAATACTCTGAGGGTGCCCGGGTAACACAGTTGGTTATCCGTCGGACTCTTGGTTTTGGCGCAGGTCATGATCTCAAGGTTGTGAGATCCATCTTCACATTAGGCTACACACTCAGCAGAGAGTCTGCTTGAAGATTATCTTTCTCATTCTGCCCCTACCTCCCTGTGCTCTTTCTCTCTCTCTAAAATAATAAATCTAAAAAAAAAAAAAGAGAGAGAGAGAGAGAGAAGTAAATATTGTTAACTGAATATTCAAAAATCACTATGATCTTCAGTTCAAAAACAAAGAAATGCTCCCAAAAGCAATAAAACAAAAGATTGAAATCAGGGAGGAAAGGAGGAAATATATCAAAATAGTGTCAGGAATGAAAACTAAATTAGAAAGTGCTCAGTGAAGAATAGATACCAATGACAATTTAATAAAGTAAGTCTGAAGACTAAGAAAGCAAATATAAAATAAAGAGAGAAGTAGGAGCACCTGGGTGGCTTAGTGGGTTAAGCCTCTGTCTTTAGCTCGGGTCGTGATCTCAGAGTACTGGAATTGAGCCCCTCATTGGGCTCTCTGCTCAGCAGGGAGCCTGCTTCCTCCTCTCTCTCTCTCTCTTTCTCTCTGCCTGCCTCTCTGCCTACTTGTGATCTTTATCTGTCAAATAAATAAATAAAATCTTTAAAAAAAATAGAGAAGTAAGAAGTGTCAAATAGAAATTAGTTGAAATGGAAGGGAAGCAATGATAATCAAATAATTATAATTGAATTTCTTTTAGTGGAGAAATAAAACAATGAATAGGAAATTATATCTATAATCTAAGAAAAATTTTTGGAGAGAAGGGAAGAATTGATAGGGACCACTAGGTACATTGGACAATTTACTTGTAACAGAAAACACTGAGACAATTGCTATTAAAACTTTCTGGCTTTACTGATAAATAGGGGATGCCTGGGTGGCTCAGTCAGTTAAGTGTTCAGCTCTTGATTTCTGCTCAGGTCATGACCTCAGAGTCTTGAGACTGAGTCCTGCATGGGGATTCATGCTCAGTGGAAAGTCTCCTTAGGATTATCTACCTTTTTCTCTGTCCCTCTCCCTTCTTTCTCTAAAATATAAATAAATCTTTGAACAAAAGAAAGAAATAAAGAAAAAATTAATATTGATCCCAGGTTTGGGCAAGAGAATATAAGATGAACCTAGAAAGTCTTTTTGACCAGAAAATGCTGAAAAAAGATGGGGAAAGGTCAAGCCAGAAGGAGACAGATTGAAGTGGCATTAAGTTAAATGAAATACAGTTGACGATTCATAATCTATAGAATAAAATAATCCATGAGTTCACACTGACAAAAATACAAAAATAAATAAAAGCTCCTCAATGGAGTAGAATTAAAAAAATAATACATGTGGATGAAATGTCAGAGTTGGAAAGTCATTATTTGAAAAACATGCTGGTAATAGTTATTTCATGAAAGAATCTTTAATTGATGGTAAAACCAAGAGAATAAATTTTGTTGAGGTATAGGATATTTACATAGTCTCAAAATAGCTAACCAAAAGTTATTTATTAATAACATGAGGGAAAACATTTACTCGATAGAGTAAAACCTAGCAAACACTACCTTAATCAAGTGATCAAAGTAATACCCACAGAAAAAGGAGAAATAAAAATCATGTACTATCTGTTAGGATTCAAAGAGAAGGATAGAGATTCACTTTGCTATCTTGCTCTAAAAAGAGTTGCCTGAAATTTATCACTAGGAAATATTAAACTCAAATTAGTGGATATTCCATTTTATAATTGATGCCTTAAAGTGGCATTTCATTGTGATTTTTAAACTTGTATTTTTTTTCTATTGCTTATAAAGTAGATCATAATTTTTTCTGTCTGTTTATGTTTTATCTCCAACAAAACACCTGTTATTCCATTATTTTTATTTGTTTTTAATTGATTTTCAGGAGTTATCTATTAAAATATTGTTTTTGGCTAAATGCACTGAACATATTTGCTTCAATTTTTGCTAAGTATGTTATCAAACATAATTTAATTTATCCACATTTTTTATCAAGCATAAATTTCAAACTTGCTTTACATATATCTTCCTACTCCAAAATAATACATATATTATGTCATTCTCTTCTTAATGTTTTAAATCTTTACTTTTCATATCTTAAGATTTTATTCATCTTCATGAGCTTAATTTTATCTATGATAGAAAAATGCAAAATGCAATAAAAAATTAATTGTACCAGAACAAATTTATTTTGGGTATTCTATGAAGATAGTTGCATCACCAATGAAATATGACATTATTTTATTCTTACTTTCCAGACTTTAGGTTTTTACTACATTTTACTGTCTTACTGCATTGTCTAAAATCATCTTTCAATAAAGAATAAAATGTGAGCTGGTATATTATAGTCCTCTTGATTTTAAAAAGAATATTTCTGACATTCCAACATTAAATATGATAATTATACTAGATTTGAAGTAGGTATCCATTATTCAGTGTAGAGAAGTTTTCTGCTACTTTTAGTTTATTAAGAGCTTTTATGATTAATCAGCATTGCACTTTATATTGAATGTACTTTCTGCTTCTAATGAGAAGATTAAATGGTATTTTGGTTTGATTTTTTAATACAGTGTAATTCCATAATAGATTTTCTATTCATAAACCAAACTTGTATGCATAGGATAAAATTAATTTATCACTATGTACCATGTTCTTTAATGGTTGTATTCAATTTGGCAACATTCTCTTAAAAATTGTTTCACCCATTTTCACGTGTTGGTTAGAATTATTCTTTCTTTTTCTTGTGGAACCCTTGTATAGTATTCCATAGTACAGAGAGCAACAGCTAAGGAGGCAAAAGAAAGATTAGAATAAGGTTCTAACACAAGGAAAAGCCCTCTGGCAAACTCATGGAAAGTATATGGCACCATTGGTTGAGTTTGAAATCTGCAGTGCATTGAAGGCAATTGGAGATTACCTTCAATGGAGAGGCATAACAACAACTAAAATCTGAGGAGGGGGGCAAGATGGCGTAGAAGTAGGAGACCCTGTTTTGACTGGTCCCCTAAAGTGAGCTAATTATCTACCAGAACACTATGAACATCCATGAAATCAGCTAGAGATGTATGATTATACATTTCTGGATTGTTAGGGGGATAGAAGACACCAGTGGAGAGGTAAAGCATACCGGGAATGATCAAAGTGATATGACAGGATAAACAAAAGGGGGAGGGAGGCACCAGAAGCAACCCATTGGAAAGTAATACCCCAATATGAGAGCACCCTGTGATTGGGGACCAGCATTAACTTGGAGTCTGGTTAAAAGAACTCTGAAAGAGCAACCGATTTTAAGGGGCAACTGGGGAAATCAGGCAGACATGGGATTGGGCCTAAACCCATGGTCCCAGGATGGCCACTGCCGGTGACCACCCCTGCCAGAGAGGGTGTGGAGGAACCCCCAGTGTTGAACAGCTCACACCACAGCTTGGCGGGCGCACTCCCACCCCTGCATGAGGGAGTCTGGTGATGTCAGCAGCCTGCACTCCCTAAAACTTTTGGGCACTGCAACACCCAGGTCTGACCTACTCCCCACCTGCGCCTGAGAAAGCTTCACCCTGGAGCTAGCCAGTGGTCTCTAGGCCCAGCCAAGGGTCTGGACTCTCCCAGGAAGTGCCTGAAGGAACATGGTACAATCTCCTGCGGTGGCAACCTGAGGTCTGGACCTCAGACAGCAGTCCTGGCAAAGGCAGTCACCAGAAGCAGGCTCCCTGGACCAATAATTGATGATTTTAGTGGCACAGGGGTGCAGAGAGAAGCGAGTGCTTTGAGCGACCCCTGAGATGGTGCCTGGGGATGTGCTCTGCCTGTGGAAGTTTGCATGGCTCAGCGGAGTTTGC
This sequence comes from Mustela nivalis, assembly GCF_964662115.1. NCBI lineage: Eukaryota > Metazoa > Chordata > Mammalia > Carnivora > Mustelidae > Mustela > Mustela nivalis. Next base: position 69,119,087 of record NC_139034.1, read on the forward strand.
AGAGTGAGGGTCTGTGTGTTTGGGACCACCCAGAGGGGAGCAGACTGAGGCTTGTCTCTGAGATGGAGGTTTGGATGCAGTTTACTTTCCACTAAACCTCCAAAAAGTGGCAAAAAGCCAGCAAAGGAAAAAAAAAAAAGAAAGAAAGAAAGAAAGAAAGAGCCCTCCAGAGTATGAAAGCCTAAAAAACCGGTTTCCACAGAGCCCAGCCCCTTGATAGAGGAAAGGAGGACTCAACCTAAGCAAGACTGCCTGAAAAACCAACACAGCAGGCCCCTCTCCAAGAAAGCCAGCCAAAATAATGAGAGAACTACCACCACAGGGTCCCCATAAAACTGTAAAGCCCCAATATCAGGGGAAAACAACATATTAAGCTCCCGGTATTGCCCTAAAACCTGTATATTTCATAGATACAACTTTTATTTTTAATTCCTTCTCACTATTCTTGTTTTTTTATTTTTTTAACCTACATACCATTACAAATAGAGGTTTGATACAACATGTTCCATAACCTTTTAACTTGAACTTTTTCATACAGGTACCTGTGTTTTTCTTTTTTTTTATTTTCTTTCTTTCTTTTTTTTTATTTTTATTATACATATAGATAAAAGCTTCAAGGTAACTCTCTTTCACTAATCAATACTACTCCTGTATACAAGCCAGTTTTAATCTCCCTTTATCTCTGGAAGTTGAGTCCTTTAACTAAGATATCACGATACACCCAGAAAGAATCAAAATAACCTTCCTTACCCACTTCAAGGATTGATAAACACTCTTCCATCTTTTTCTTCTGTCAGTGTTTCTGTGTATTTGTTTTTGTTCTGGTATTATATAAATCTTATATGTGGGCTTCATTTTGGCTGGATTTTTTTTTCTTATCATTTACTTTTGTTGGTCTTTTTGTTTGTATAACTTATAAATCTTACTTTGGGGGCCCATTCTGGCTAGGTCTTCTCTCTCCATGTCTCTCTCTCTCTCTTTTTCTGTTTTACTCTTTCTTTTTTTCTTTTTTCTTTACTTTTGGTGGTGACTTCCAATTGCACAGAAGCATTCCAGGGTGCACCTTGCCTGGATCATGGTTGATATATTCAGCGACACATCCCCTCAGCCACCTCTCACCAAAATGACCGGGAGGAAGAACACCCAACAGAAGGTAAATTCAGAGACTGTGACCTCTCCTCCAGAACTATTGGATATGGACATAAACAGTGTGTCAAAAAGGGAACTGAGGATAACAATTATTCAGGCAATGGTTAGATCGGAGAAAACCATTAGTGACAACGTGTAATTACTAGGGGCAGAAGTGAAAGCCACCTGGGAAGAAGTTAAAAATGCTATCAGTGAGACCCAGTGTAGTCTTAATACTCTAACAGCTAGGGTAACCAAGGCTAAAGATAGAATTAGTAATCTAGAGGACAAACTAATAGAGAAAAAGGATCAGGAGGAGGCCTGGAACAAATAGCTTAGAAGCCATGAAAACAGAATTAGGGAAATAAATGAAGCCATGAAATGTTCCAATGTCAGAATCATTGGGATCCCTGAGGGGGAGGAGAAAGAAAGAAGACTAGAAGATATAGTTGAACAAATACTCCAAGAAAATTTTTCTGGTCTGGGGAATGGAACCAGTGTTCATGTCTTAGAGGTAGAAAGAACACCCTCCAAGATCAACGAATCTAGAAAGACCTCAAGGCACTTGATTATAAGACTGAAGAATCAAGAGCTTTTGAGAGCAGCTAGGGGGAAGAGATTCCTTTATGTATAGAGGAGGTCCATCAAAATAACATCAGACCTATCCACAGAAACCTGGTAAGCTGGCAAGACACATTCAGGGCACTAATTGAGAAAAACATGCAGCCAAGAAGACTTTATCCATCAAGGTTGACATTCAAAATGGTTGGAGAGATAAAGAGCTTCCAAGATCGATAAGGTTTAAAAGAGTATGTAACCACCAAACCGGCACTACAAGAGATATTAAGGGGGGGTTCCATAAAAGAAGAAAGAACCCAAGAGTGTCATAGAACAGAAAATTACAGAGACAATCTATAGAAACAATGACTTCACAGGCAACATAATGTCAATAAAAACGTATCTTTCAATAATTACTCTCAGTGTGAATGGCCTAAACACTCCCATAAAATGCCACAGGTTTGCAGATTGGATAAAATGAAAGCATCCATCCATATGTTTTCTCAAAGAGATCCATTTGAACCTAAGGATACATCCAGATTGAATGTGAAGGGATGGAGAAGCATCTTTCATGCCAATGGGCATCAAAAGAAAGCTGGGGTAGTGATTCTCATATCAGATAAATTAGATTTTAAACTAAAGACTGTAGTCAGAGATAAAGAAGGACACTACATCATTATTAAAGGGTCTATCCACCAAGAAGATCTAACAATTGTAAATATTTATTCTGCCAATAGGGGAGCAGCCAACTACATAAGACAACTGTTAATCAAGATAAAGAGTAATATTGACATGAATACATTAATAGTAGGGGATTTCAACATGCCACTCTCAGTAATAGATCATCCAAGCAGAAAATCAATCAATAAACAAGAGCAGTGAATGACATATTAAACCAGCTGGACCTCATAGATATATTCAGAACATTCCACCCTAAAATAACAGAAAACTCATTCTTCTTGAAAGCACATGAAACTTTCTCCAGAATAGACCACATACTGGGCCACAAATCAGGACTCAACTGACACCAAAAGACTGAGATTATTCCCTGCATATTCTCAGACCACAGTGCTTTGAAAATGGAACTCAACCATAAGAAAAAGTTTGGAAGGAATTCAAACACTCGAAAGCTAAAGACCACCCTGCTTAAGCGTGTTTGGATCAACCAGGAAATCAAAGAACTTAAACAATTCATGGAAACCAATGAGAATGAAGACACTTTGTCCAAAACCTATGGAATATGGCAAAGGCGGTCCTAAGGGGGTGATACATAACCATCCAAGCCTCCTTCAAAAAATCTGAAAGATCTAGAATACACCAGCTCTCTTTACACCTTGAAGAACTGTAGAATCAACAACAAATTAAGCAGCCCCACATGCATGAAGGGAAATAATCAAGATTAGAACAGAAATCAATGAGATAGAAACTAGAGATACGGGGCGCCTGGGTGGCTCAGTGGGTTAAGCCGCTGCCTTCGGCTCAGGTCATGATCTCAGGGTCCTGGGATCGAGTCCCGCATCGGGCTCTCTGCTCAGCAGGGAGCCTGCTTCCTTCTCTCTCTCTCTGCCTGCCTCTCAGTGTACTTGTAATTTCTCTCTGTCAAATAAATAAATAAAATCTTTGAAAAAAAAAAAAAAGAAACTAGAGATACAATAGAACACATCAACTAAACCAGAAGCTGGTTTTCTGAAAGAATCAATAAAATCAATAAACCATTGGCCAAACTAATCCAAAAGAAAAGAGAGGACTCAAATTAATAAAATTATGAATGAAAAGGGAGAGTTCACAACTAACACCAAGGAAATAGAAACAATCACCAGAAATTATTATCAACAGTTATATGCAAATAAGTTAGGCAACCTAGAGGAAACGGATGCATTCCTGGAATCCTATAGACTTCCAAAGTTGAATCAGGAAAAAATTAACACCCTGAATGGACCAATATCTAGTAACGAGATTGAAGCAGTGATCAAAAACCTCCCAAAAACCAAGGCCCAGGACCTGATGGATTCCCTGGAGAATTCTACCAAGCATTCAAAGAAGAAATAATACCTAGTCTCCTGAAGCTGTTTCAAAAGATAGAAACAGAAGGAAAGCTTCCAGACTCTTTTTATGAAGCCAGGATTACCCTGATCCCCAAACCAGGCAAAGAGCCCACCAAAAAGGAGAATTTTAGAACAATATTCTTGATGAATACAGATGCCAAGTTTCTCAACAACATCCTAGCCAATAGGATCCAACAGTACATTAAAAAGATTATCCACCATGATCAGGTGGGATTTTATCCATGGAATGCAAGAGTGGTTCAACATTTGCAAATCAATGAATGTGATAAAACAAATCAATAAGAGAAAAGAGAAGATGGTCCATGTGGCCCTCTCAGCTGATGCAGAAAAGGCATTTGATAAGATACAACACCCGTTCCTGATTAAAAAGATTCAAAGTATAGGGATAGAGGGGACATTCCTCAACTTCATAAAATCTATCTATGAAAAACCCACAGCAAATATCATCCTCAGTGGGGAAAAGCTGACAGCCTTCCCTGTGAGATCAGGAACACGGCAAGGATGTCCACTCTCACCACTGTTCAACCTAATCATAGAAGTCCTAGCAACAGCAATCAGACAACAAAAAGAAATAAAAGGTATTCACATTGGCAGTGAAGAAGTCAAACTCTCTGTCTTCACAGATAACATGATACTTTATATGGAAAACCCAAAAGACTCCACCGCCAACTACTAGAATTCATACAGCAATTCAGTACTGTGGCAGGATACATAATCAATGTACAGACATCAGTTGCTTTCTTATACAATAACAATGAAAATATAGAAAGGGAAATTAGAGAATCAATTCCATTTACTATAGGACCAAGAATGATAAGATACCTGGGAATAAACCTAACCAAAGAAGTAAAGGATCTGTACTTGAGGAACTATAGAACACTCATAAAAGAAATTGAAGAAAACACAAAAAGATGGAAGAGAATTCCATGCTCATGGATCATAAGAATAAACATTGTTAACGTGTCTATACTGCCTAGAGCAATCCATACTTTCTATGCCATCCTGATCAATATTCTACCAGCATTCTTCAAAAGCTGGAAGAAATAATCCTGAAATTTGTATGGAACAAGAAGTGACCCTGAATTGCTAAGAAAATGTTGAAAAAGAAAAAGAAAACTGGGGGTATCACATTTCCTGATTTCAAGCTTTGCTACACAGCTGTGATCACCAAGACAGCATGGTCCTGGCATAAAACCAGACACATAGAGCAGTGGAACAGAGTAGAGAGCCTAGATATGACCCTCAACTCTATGGTCAAATAATCTTTGACAGAGCAGGGAAAAATATACAGTGGATAAAATCTCTTCAATAAATTGTGCTGGAAAAATTGGACAGTTTTGTGTAGAAGAATGAAACTCGACCATTCTCTTAAACCATACACAAAGATAAACTCAAAATGGATAAGAGATCTCAACGGGAGGCAGGAATCCATCAGAATCCTAGAAGAGAACATAGGCAGTAATCTCCTCAACATCAGCCACAGCAACTTCTTTCAAGATATGTCTCCAAAGAGGGGCACCTGGGTGACTCATTGGGTTAAGCCTCTGTTTCAACTCAGGTCATGATCTCAATGTCCTGGGATCGAGCCCTGCATCGGGCTCTCTGCTCAGCGGTGAGCCTGCTTCCTCCTCTCTCTGCCTGCCTCTCTGCCTACTTGTGATCTCTCTCTCTCTCTCTCTGTCAAATAAATAAATAAAATCTTAAAATCCAGGAAATCCTTCTTAATATATTTCAAGTTCGACGCATCTCAGTTCTTTTAAATTAAGTTGTTAAAAGCCTGTGCATTGCATAAGCAGATATTAAAATGAAAATGGCATTCAGGAGCTGAACTATACCCAGTATATACCAAAGTTCTGATTTATAAATATATATCATCTTTTGTAAATTTCATTGAGTGTGTGCTAAAGAGACTTTCTTTTTTCCATTGGATATTCTTTCCTGCTTTGTCAAGGATTTGTTGACAGTAGAGTTGTGAGTCCATTTCTAAGTTTTCTATTCTGTTCCATTGATTGATGTAATCAAGTATAAGCTAAAAGTAGATGGCATGCCCAGGCTTTGAACAAGATTCCTATCCTAATTTATTAAAAATTATATTCTTACTTTTAACCCTCCAAAGGGAGTTTCACGATTAAAAGAATCATTGCAACTAATTCTAAACTGAGGAATATTTAAATATTGTAATTGTTTTTTTTTTTTTTTTGGCTGAACGTATTCTGAGAAATGTTTTTGTTCTGTTTTCTCCAACAAAACACCTGTTGTTCCATTATTTATTTGTTTTCAATTGGTTTTCGGAGTTATCTATTAGATATTGTTTTTGGCCAAATGCACTGAATAGCATCTTATCCCAATATATTCACCTTTAATAGCACAATTTGTTAATATGTATAGTGGTTTTATACTTCAATATATATAAATTTAACTTTCTACCTATAAGAATGATCTCTATTTCCAAGAAGAACAAAAATAGCAGATGTTTTTATTGCATTGTCATATGTTTAACAGTAAGTAGTCTCATGTACCAAAAGTAGAAATATGAAAAAATAATTTTATGACTTTTCAGAAACAAAAATTACTATTTCCAAAGGTTGGGCATGAGGTGGAGGTATTGGGACAAAGGATATTCTCTTGTCCTTTTTTTTTTTTTTAAGTATTTTATTTATTTATTTGACACAGAGAGAGACAGTAAAAGAGGGACACAAGCGAGTGTAGGGGATCATGAGAGCAGGAGAAGCAGGCTTCCTGCCAAGCAGGGACCCCAATGCAGGGCTGGATCCTAGGACCCGGGGATCATGACCTGAGTGGAAGGCAGAAGTTTAACAACTGAGCCACTTGGGTGCCCCTTCTCTTGGTTTTGTAGTAAGCTTCTTCACTTTGGATTCCATTGTAGCAGATATAGATCTCATTAAGAATAACTACTTCAGCTTTGATTTTACTTATTGTATCAGGAAATATGTTTAATGAAAAGAAGATACATTGATGGTAAAATTGTAACTTTCTATCTATGGATGTCAAGAAAGTATGACACATTTTGTTTACTGTTTTCATACAGAGCATATTTATTTTATATGGTCTTCTGAAGTAAGGTAGTTCTTTAATCATTTCTCAATATATGTTAAAACTACTACCCTGATAGCACATAGTATTTATTTTAAAAACTAGAGTCTGTAAGATTGTGTATATTTTTTCTAGTACACATATTCTAGCTCAATATGATGTCCAATTAAAATATCATTCATTTGGAAACACAAATTTCCATATTATTGCAAGTCATTTCATAATACTTTCAAATAATTCATTATGGCATGAAGTAAGAATTCGTATTTCGAGGCACCTGGGTGGCTCAGTTGGTTAAGCAACTGCCTTCAGCTCAGGTCATGACCCCAGAGACCTGGAATTGAGTCCTGCATTGGGCTCCCAGCTCCAAGGGTGGTCTGCTTCTTCCTCTGACCTTCTCCCCTCTCATGCTTCTCTCAATGTCTCTCTCTCTCTCTCAAATTGATAAATAAAATCTTAAAAAAAAAAAAGAATTCATAATTCATTTCAGGGTCCAAGGTCATGGCATATGTGGCTGGGCTGACAGTGCAGAGTGTTATTTCAGGGTCGGCTTGTCATATAGATGGCACTGTGCAAAGCTCAGCTTGAAGTTGTACAATGAACTAACCCTGTTTTTACTCCAAATCTAAGTGGGAAATCAGGCATGATTATTAAATGCTTCAGAGGCCTTATATTTATGTAATTAAGTGGTAGAAAACAACGTCTGACTATGAAATACAAGTTTCCTGGGAAACGTATTCTGTTTTTTCCTTGTATTTTTGTTTCACATATTTTGACATATAACTTCAGAAGTAGAAGCTCATTCTTCAAAATTAATGTGTATGCTATCGTTATAGCCTCCGAAGTGATAAAAATGCAACCCTCAGGATGGCACTTTTAATATAACAAATTGCTTTCTAGTATATTCTGCCTTATGTAACTACCTTTATTTGGCAGTTTTAGGTTTGGTAGGTTGCCATTTAAGGCTCCAGTATCCTAATAGGCAACTCCTGTGAATTTAATAGAAATTTTAATTCTCTTGATTAATATTGCTTTAAAAAGCACTCAGGGAAAATACCACCTTGTCTTGTATTAAAATTTCATCTGATTTTCAATGTAATTAGAATATGCTAGTATATCAATAAGTAAGAAATTACATTTTTGCCACAGTTAGAGAATTTGAAATCAAGTGGTTCATATGTAGTAAATCTATTGTGTAGCTCATATCACACAGTTTGTTTGAATGAAGATCATTCTTTTGGCTCATTGTTTTCCCTTATTAGTTTGAGTAAGTTTTCAATATTCCTATTGTGGACCCAGCATTCTCTCTATTGAATTCTGTTCTCATTTTTCAGCAAATGAATAAATGCATGGCTAATTTCATGTGTAAATTTCAGTACTGCTAATGGGAGTTAGTAACAGAGGTTTAGTTGGCTGTATTTCCCAGCAATGATTAGTGAAACGTTTCATTTGTTCCTCAGATTGCAATCCACTGAGTTCACGTGCACTGCTTTTCTATTTCAAATGCACAGTTAAATAAATCAATGTAGCATGTAGCAGTGTCTTTTATCTGCACTACCATTGATGCAAAAAGTTTTAAAAACAGTGAATACGTTTAAAAAAGTACTGAATTCATGATATATTTGAAGATATTTATATGCAAATCTGAAGAAATGAAAGCTGCAGAACAATGTTAAACATTATTCTTGCATATCAATCTAGATTTTTTTCCCCTAGTACAAATTTGATTAATTCTAAAAGATGAATACCTGTATTATCTTTCCCTTTTGTAACTTGTGCTCAGTGGAGAGCTGTGCCTGGAACATAAGTATTTGAGATATGTTGCACTAGCCTTCCCTGATAAAGAAATGTTGATGAATGTGTATATCCCACCTGTAAGAGCACAGCACAAGTTTTGGAAACTCACAATCTTACTGCTGTATTTCAAAGGTTCATTAGTCACTGCAAAGCACAATGGCCCCCATTTGGCTCATACTAAATGAAAGCCTGAAGGAAATATGAGTATTATGCCACTGAGCCAGCAGGAGATAATAAATGCAATGCTAGCAGAAGCAACCAAAAAGAGAATCCCCATTCAGCCTCAAATCCTAGCATCATTACGGGATTACTTCACATTGGTCAAGACTATGTAGTACCTCTTTGGCACTCCGGTTTACAAGACATCATGTCTAATTCAGAGTTGGCCTGACAAAATGAAAAAAAGGTCATTTGTGAATGTCACAAATGTATGTCTTTATACACAGCAGATCTTCATAACACTGGTTTTTTTTTTTTAAGTTATAGAAAATACTTGCAAAAATAATCTGAAATTATTTTCGAAGAAGTATATAGAAAGCATCAAAACCTATCAAACCATTTGCGACAACATGGATGGAACTAGAGCGTATCATGCTTAGCGAAATAAGTCAAGCAGCGAAAGACAACTATCATATGATCTCCCTGATATGAGGAAGTGGTGATGCAACATGGGGGCTTAAGTGGGTAGGAGAAGAATAAATGAAACAAGATGGGATTGGGAGGGAGACAAACCATAAGTGACTCTTAATCTCACAAAACAAACTGAGGGTTGCGGGGGGGAGGGGGTTTGGGAGAAGGGGGTGGGATTATGGACATTGGGGAGGGTATGTGCTTTGGTAAGTGCTGTGAAGTGTGTAAACCTGGTGATTCACAGACCTGTACCCCTGGGGATAAAAATATATGTTTATAAAAAAAAAAACCTATCAAAATAAGCAATGAAAATATTTTTGGTTCATTCCTTACCTTTTGTTATAATTTTGTTGATAGATAACTATGGTGTTTTTCATTTATGTACAATTAGAGTCATTCCCCAAAGTCATTTTTCCTTTAAACTGTTAGGTAAAATTGATACATTATAGTTAAAGATGCAAGTGTCATATTGTTAACATATACATAAAATAAGGATAATTTCAGTTTCCAGTTAACAGAATGTTATGATGTCACAACTCTTAATTACTTTGAAATTGTTTTCAGACATTTTGGACAATTTACCCAAAATTTATCTATATTGACAAGTAGAATTAGAGGTAAGACAGCATTTGGTCTTCTTTTTTATTGCAAGACATTATTTTTAAGAGCAGTTTGAGATTCAGAACAGAGTTAGGCTGATAGTGCAGAGAGTTCTCACATACTCTTTCCCGACTACACAGTTTCCAATATTGATTGATTATTATTAACTAAGTATCTAGCTCCTATTATGGTTCACTCTGTACATTTTTAAAGATAACAAGATATTGTCCTAGTAAGGAAAAAGCTTAAAAGACAATTGAAGAGAAGTTTTCATTTTTATTACCTTTATAGCAAAATTTATGACAAAATAATTTTTTAAATGCATGCGTGTCTGGTGTATGAGAAGTCTCTTTAATTAAACCCTGTGTCCCTTAGAAATGCTCCAATTTTGTAAATTCTACAACTGAACTTCAGCTCTTCTCATGCTCTTTGCACTATACTACACAATCTTCCTAGTAAAACTGGAATACAACTACCAATGATAAGAGTTCATTTAAAGCTGCCTATTATGTAATGAAGAGCTAGAATATGTTTAGATTTGTATAAATTATATGAGCTTCTGCAAAAGGCAAGGATATGCATGTATACATATGCCTGTACTAGCGAAAGTATGCACAGAGATCTACCTAAATTGCAGTCACTTCTGAAAGAGAATGCATATGCAAATGTATGTACCAGAATATGGATATATGTATATATCTGTATATATATGGAAGGGTATGTACATATGTACGCATATCTGTATACATAACCAATGGAACAGATTTTAGTTTTTCAGAAAAGTGAGGCAAAGAATAGCTTCTAGTAGGTTGAGGAACTAGGGCTGAGAAATCCACAGCAACTATAATTTTTTATTTATCCTTCCCTCTCCCTGATCTTTTTGTGGTCACTTGTGTTAAAGGGTAAAGAAGTACAAATGGAAAATAAAAAAAAAAAACTAAGGAGTAAAGCTAATTTTTTAAAAAAGTCAAGTAGAGCTAAATTTAATTTTGAGGTAGGTTTTCCCTCACTGATTTTTTTTTTTTTTGTCTTAGTGCTATTACTACAAAAAGCTAGATATACCAGCCATCTCAGTGTTAGTAAGACCAACCTCTTTTTTTTTTTTAAATTCACAGGAAAGGTATAAAAATATATGTATAACTCTTTTATATATTGTACTCATTTTTATTTAGTTTTATTTAGTTACATAAGAGACAGGCCGCATGCTTAGATCTAGTAATATTGCCCTTGATATTTTTATTCAGTCATCTATTAATTTATTCATCAAAACTTAGTAAACTACAATGTAATGGGTAGAATTAATTTTTTAAGTGGTTGACACTTGCCTTAGCTAATTTTTCACAGTGTAAAATTGATTAAAACTCTCCTGTGTTATAGTCATCCTATACTTTATAAGATATATAGCTAAGTTATTTTTGAAACTCTCTTACCAAGAAGTTTTGCATGAATACAAAACCATAAAGAAGTGTTGATAATATTTTTGCAGATTATTATTTTTTAACTTTCAAAATTGTATATAAAATGCTTTTTAGTATCATTTGGCTTTTACAGATTTCACCTTTCTTTTTTCTTTTTTTTTTTTTTTCAGTTCAATACATATACTTTTGACAAGCTTTACATTTCCTTTTCCCCATTCCTGTTTTTCCTCTGGTAAAATCATAACAATTACTATTTTGGAAAATTTAACTCTTAAACTTCTCACAATAGCGTATATGTCTATTGCCATATTTTCAAGAAATCTACAAAGGAACTCCTCAAGGTTTTCTTTTTTAATTTTTGCTTAGTCGAAACTCCCTGGAAAAGCTTACATTATTTATAGGTAGATTGCACCTTGTTTTATGGTGTCACTAGTGTGTTACTATACATTTTATCATAGCTTGAAATTAATATTATATACTTAATGATATGTGTATACATAGACATTTTTACATTGAAAAAATTGAAATCTATTCTCTGGATATGTTTACTCTTCCAAGCTTCAGTGACCATATTTTCTACAACAACTTCCAAATTTATTTAGGCCAGATGAACTCCAGGATTACTCAGCCATCTCTACCTAGATGTTCCCTACCAGGCTACATAACAGGCATGTCATAGTCAGATTACTCTGAATGATCTCATCATCTTTGCACAGAACTCTTCTTGTCCTACTGACTTTTTAATTTATGAAAGAGAATACTACTCACCAAGTTGCCCAAGCCAGATGTCTAAGCAGTCATAGTCTTAACTAGATTACTAAAATAATCCTCTAACTGAATTTTCTACCTTTAGTCATATCCTCCTAGAACTCATTATTTACATTACAATTAAACAGACTTTTGAATTCTGCAAATCTGATACTATAATTTCCTTGCTTACAGTGAAACAGTCATTGATCATCGGATGCATATGTAGTAGTCCAATTTCTGGGAAGGTGTATTGTTTTATGGAATCAGACTAATTTACAATCATGTTCTAGGTCCCAAACGTGTATGATCTTGTAAAAATAAATTACTTACCATTGTCACTGTTTGGCCATCTCCAAAATGGGATAATAATACAATATAATTAAAATGCAAAGTACTTACCATGGCGGATTAAACAAATAAATGTTAGAGGAAAGTTAGTAGCGGCATATATTATAGTGTTATTTTAAAATGGATCAACTTAGTATCTTTCTTCTTCTCTCATCATTCCCATCTCTTGACTATGTGCCTTTGAGGAGCTATGAACAAAAACAACTGTTTTTTAAAAACATTGACATATTCTATAGGCATATGGGAAGGCATTGCTCCTAAAGGTCATTGAGAGGATGAGATGAGATAATGTATGTGAAATTTATGTATAGACAGTGAGTTAGCCTTATGCTTTATTGTGAATATGAACTTGAAGCCAGACTTTGGTTTTAATTGTTGCTAGTCCTGTGAATCTGGGTAGTTATCTCTTTTTAAATTCCAATATATTCATCAGTAAAATGGAAAAGTAATATTTTCTACTTAATGAAACAGTACCTTTATCAGTTACAAAAGCTATTTAAAATATATAACTTCATGCTGGGAAAAAAAAAGACACATGTGACAAATGACATAAATTAGAAAAATATTTGCATTAGTATTCATACCAGAATGTATCTCATATTGCCAATAAAGCAAATCAAAGCTGTTTTCTTAGACAATAATATTTGTTGTAAGATGAAATTTATACACTTAAAATATGAAGGAAAATAATGATCTGTTTAAAATTTTGAATAATAAAATTATGTTAGTAAAAATAAGCCTAACTTTAAAACCTATTTAAGGGTCAAGTACATGTAAACATTCTTTTAACCAGTATATTATGCTTTTATGAACTTTAGTTTACTTGGATAAAAACCTTCATATCTATAACAAGTAATTGAGCATGACGTTTTTTCCCTTGGTTCTATATATTAAGCATATAAAAATGATACCATTTCCCCCATCATATAAAGATCTCTGTAAATTACCTTTCAGAGTTCAATGTCTTGGAAAGTACTTTTCACCAAAATAAAATAGAATAAAATAAAATAAATTTGGGATTAATCTATTTCAGGCTTTTTTCTTTCTCAAGAACAAAAGCTAAGGGAGAGCTTTAGTACTTCCTTCAAAAATAAAATTGCTTGCTAAATTGCTTTCTAGGCGCTAAGTCAAAATTCTTTTAGATATGAATTATGTGAAAAATATAAGAGCTTTCTTGAAAATCATGTGAGTATGATAAGCATTTTTGTAGAAGAAAGCTTGTGATTAATACAAGAAAGTTAATTCTCCTTGACAATTTAATTGTTTAGATAGTCCATTGAGCCTAATATTCCTCAAACATGTTTGAATTATAAATAATTCAGGTAGTTCAACAAATCAAGGTCCAGAGATAATCGTTAGTAACTTTATATTCACAAGTAATGAAATAATTTTATAAATTAAAACTTTGGAGTCATAAAGCTGTTTTGAATCTGCTTGCACAAATCTGCATCATGTTTAGGCATGGTTAGCCTCAATTAATTTCATATATGAATATTAGATATCTTCTCAATTTGCAAAATCTTAAATCATTGAGTGAGAATGTTTTTGTTTGTTTGTTTGTTTGTTTGTTTTTAGTTTTAAAAAGCTCTTGGAGAATGAATGCCCCAAATAATTGCATTTTGAACTATACTGCACAGAAATACATTGAAACAATTAAGCTACTTGGGGGTATAGCACAGTGGGGTTTAGGATCATCAGGTGGCAACATAAGCAATTCCCAGCCCCCCCCCCCCACATTCCCCTACCTATTCAGTATGAACAAACAGAAGCTGTGAATAGAGATGAGAAAAAAATTCGAAGCTGGTAGAGAAAGATAAGAATAAAAATGAAATGTATTGGAATATGCTGTCCAAATATGCTGCCAAATTTGTTAGGTAAGCACTTCCCAAATTTTATATGTGCCTGCAAATAATCTGGACATCTTTATAAAATGCAGATTCTGAATCAGTAGGTCTAGACATAGCTTGAGCTTCTATGTTTCTAACAAGCTTCGAAATAATGTCAATATAACTGGTCCCTGGACCACACCTAGAGAGAGCAACTGTGATCATGATAATACACCACCGTTCCTATGGCAACGATGGTGCACGAATAGAACATAACCGAAGTCCGACCAATCAGAGATCTTTTCCGAGTGTTTGACAGCGGAAGAAGGGTTCTTTCTATGCTTTCGTGTTGCTAAGCAGGGATCCAGTAAAGCACACTTCTTTATAGGAATGTTCCCAACTATGTGAAGGAAGCCAACACAGAAGCATTTAGAAATACCAGCCTTACTAACACACACACACAGAATGAAATGAGACTTGCAGAAGAGCCATTACAGTTTTCCAACACCTGTATCTAGTAGTCCTTCAGGCCAGTTTTATTCTTTCCCTGTTTTATTTTTTTTAATTGAATCAATATATAACTCATTACCCCTTCTTTTGGTAAGAATGAATTTGCAGTAGGTGAGGAATATCACCCCCTTTGAACCACTAATAACTGATAAATACTCTAGGACTAAGAAATTGTGCATTCATTTTTCTTTAAATTTTTAAATTGTGAAAACCTTTACACAAATACAATGCCACATACATGCAACAAATTCGTAATGTAAATACACCATACGTGACTTTAATAGTCTCATTTTTTTCTTTCTCTACTTCATTTCTCTCTCTTCATCTATTCCTTCCTGTTGCTTCTCATACTCTACACACAGTTGCTTTTTTTGCCTCCTCAGTATGTATTTTAACCATGCTTATATAATCAAATAAAAACACACAAGGTGCATATTCATAAACACATTTACACATATTTTATCTGTGATCGTATTTATAAAGCTAAACATTTACCTTGTATATATTAGTGAAAAACACCTCTGAATTTTCTTTCTATTTACTAGTAGAATTCCATTAATTTGCTTTAAAATCACCCATGATGTTGGTTACATATGAATATTTTCCACTGTTGATAATCCCCCCCTTTTTAAATAAGTTTTAAATTTTAGTTAGCAGGCACCATATTGTAGCAAAATTCTTGTGTACTTTTATTTCTATGATATAAATTCACAGGAGTTGCAATAAATAATAAATCATCTTAGAAGAATTATTCTTATTTTTTTACTTCTTTTTCAAGAAAATAAGATATTTCTTATTTTCAAGAAAATAAGGAAAGACTTCTTTTGGGATAAGCATGGAATTTATTTCAGTGTTTAGTTGACAATAAATACAGATATTGTCAAATTATAAGGTTCTAAGCAACTATATATGATATAATATGTTTGTACATATCTTAAATTGGTCTTCACGTTGCAAAAATCTCCCTCTAATATAAATTTTCTCTTTTCCTGTTAATAACAGCTCAGTCTTGTGTTAGTTAGAAGACTAGGGGTCTTCTTGACTCTTCTCTTTCTTGTATACTTTATATTCAACCTCTTAGCAGATAGTATCGGTTATTTTTCTAAAATACATTCTAAATCAAGAAACTCTTTCCACCCCTCTCAACCTTCTTCCGGTCACCATCAACGGTAACCAACATATTTCCATAATCTGCTATGTTTTTCCACTTTTTTTTTACCTATGTTTCTTTTTTTGTCAGCCAGTGGAAGTTAAAATATGTGTTAGACCATTTGACACAACTACTCAAAATACCACGATAGGTCCCCAGACTCCTCTAAATAGAGAGTGGAAGTCCTCATGGTAAATTAATGACTCAGAAATTGGGGCCTAGAATGGCATTTGTGGCCTCACATTTACCACTCGTCCTCTTACTCTCAAAATGTTTTCAAGTCTTCACTCTGAGGTTCCTTGAACAAGCAAGCCACATTCCCACTACAGGGCCTTCGCACAGCTCTTCTATAGGCAAGGGACATTACTTTTTGGCTTTTTACTAGAAACCTGGCACAAGAATAAGAGGCTGATTTTAATATTTCCCCCAACTATTTCACACATCACAACTGGGCAAGCTGAATTCAGTACTCTGCATTTTCAAGCGGTCTTTTTTGGAAATTCTACAGCAGATGAAACTCCACAGCGATTCTGATCCCAGCTCCCTCAGAGTCTCAATATCTCACGTGTGTTCAGCGGCTCATGGGCTCAAAAGTACCTTAGCTGAGGAAAGTGAGAGAAATCGAGTCAAAGGTGGACAGAAAAAAACATGTTTAGGTCCCTTATTCCCAGAGAATGTGAAGTTCTTGACAGAAAACTTAATGATGAAATAGCTTCTTTTCATCACTGAATAAAATCAGAAATAAATTCAAACTTGATCTGACTGACATACTCTGATTAACCCTTTGTTTGCATATATTTCATTGTACGTGACTCATTTTTTCAGCAATGGCCTCAATACGAATGTCAAAGTTTTTTTTTTTTTCCTTACTAAAGCATTAACAAATCCAAGTAATGAAAACAGTTGAGTTATTTTGTGTTGTCTTGTCCAACATAATTATCCTGCCTTCCATTTGCCTTTAAAATATACATGGTGATTATAACTGCTCTGGGGGCACCTGGGTGACTCGGTTGGTTGAAGCTCCCAGCTCTTGGTTTTGACTGGGGCCATGATCCCTGGAGATCTCCTAGAATCAAGCCCCATGTCAGGCTTCCTGCTCAGCACGGTGTCTGCTTGAGGATTCTCTCTCTCTCCTTCTGCCATCCACACCATGCTCACTCTCTTTCTCTTTAAAATAAATAAATAAATCTTTTTTAAAAATAACAATAATAACTGCTCTGGATGGCATTATGATATACTATGATATATTTGTTATCATAATTGATATTCATGTTTCTAGCACATGAGGCTCTTAGCTCTATATCTTATTATCCTCTTCTAGGATTTCAGTTATTGGCCTTATGCCAAAGTTTTATTATTCCACATTATTTCATAATTGTATGGTAAGTGAATATTATGCTAAGGAAAATGGAAAGGAGAGTGCAGAGAGTGGCCAGTAACCAATTAAGGAAGCTTAAAAGCAAGGCTTTAAGATAACAGTAGCCTCAGCCAACAACTGGACCTACACTTTGTGAGGGATTCTGAGTTAGAACCACAGAGAAAAGTTATTCCCGGATTCTGGATTCCTCAGAAATTTTATGAGAGCTGCTTCTGGTTACTGGTGAAGAGATGATTTCCATGGGAGAAAACTGTAAATCTTTCTTGATGGAGTTAGTATGTATGACCTTTCTCATTAACAAAGTAGGCGATTTGGAAAAAAAAAAAAATTATACAAAAAATGGTCTTGAATAGACTCTACCTTGTAAGGCTGAGTACAGTATTTTATGCTGGTAGTGGAGAAAAATTCTCTGTAGTGACTTCCATGAACAGGAACTAGCACAGTATTGTAATACCCCAGAGTAGATGTGGAGAATGTGAAGTCCTGAGGAATTTGAAAATGCATCTCAATGAAAACTGTGGAATTTGAAATTAACTATTATAGAGGTTCTTTTAAAGCTAAGAATAATTAAATGTAATTAAGTAATACCTTTTGCTTCTATTTTCTTTGATTTCTCCATTACTATGGTCCTGGAAAATTTTGCAAAAGCAACGGAACACTTACGAAGGAAGATTGAGCAAGAAAACATACGAACAAATCATTTTTGCCCTTGCCCATTTTTATCTTCTGGATACAAGCATCATGAGATGCCTGACCTAGAAAAATAATTTTTAAAATGAATTTTAAGAGGTAAAAGGCTAGCTCTAGAATGGTCATGTTCACATCTGACTACGACCAGAAAGCTACAGAAACTCAAGGTTTGTAAAGGCTGATGAAGCCGTGTTAACAGATCTAGATGCACTTAACTCTCTTCTTACAATATGTGGATATTATCTGTTGTTTTCAGCTTCTGCACATCAGCCAAAATTCCAAGAAAAAGGAGAAAGTGCTAATTAATATTCTGTCACACAGTTATGCAGTGACACCTCCCACCTTAAACTAAGCATATTTTGGTCTTATATCTCCCAACTTTCAGATTTCTAAGCTCTTCCTTATGGGAAAACTCTTCACAATGGACTTCTGCTTATTTCATTGTACGTGACTCATTTTTTCAGCAATGGCCTCAATACGAATGTCAAAGTTTTTTTTTTTTTTTCCTTACTAAAGCATTAACAAATCCAAGTAATGAAAACAGTTGAGTTATTTTGTGTTGTCTTGTCCAACATAATTATCCTGCCTTCCATTTGCCTTTAAAATATACATGGTGATTATAACTGCTCTGGGGGCACCTGGGTGACTCGGTTGGTTGAAGCTCCCGGGTCTTGGTTTTGACTGGGGCCATAATCTCTGTTTCATCAGCTCCCTCTCTTCTGAATCTACTCCAAACAAGTTTTTATGCCCACCAATTCTCAAAAGAATTTGACAGTAACTCTTTTTTTTATTTCCTAAGTAATTGTTACATTTAGTTTTCAGAACAGAATTTTTCTGATTTCTCTCCCATCTCACTAGATGTTTCTTTCTAAGTGTCTTTTGCTTAATTAATTCTTCTAGACTTCTAAATTTTGGTGACCTTGGTTCATCCCTATGGCTTTTTCTATTTGTCTGATCTTTCTGACATCTCTTACCATCATATTAGTGTAAATACCACTTACCAATGACTCTAAAATTCAATCTTGAAATAGTTCTTGGATTCCAGAGTAATACATTTAACTGACCACTCAATACAGTCACTTCTATATATAATAGGCATATCAGCATTAATGCATATATAGCACACAGATTCTAAGATTGCCCTAATAGTCCTTATTTCTTGGTATGCACACCTTATGTAATACCCTCCTTTTGAATGGTCAGTATTTTTTATTTACAACAAGTAAAATATGCCAAAGGTGATAGGATGTCACTCTTCTCATTACATAAGATAAAAACTTCTATCTTGCTAGAAAATTAATTTCTACTTTATCTCTCCCTTGTTGCCTTAGATAAAGCCATTAACGATGTGGAGGGCCCCAGAGCAAGAAACTAAGAATAGCCACCTGCCGGCAGCAAGAAGTTGAAGCACCCAGTTGACATCCCACAAAGAACTAAAGCCCCGCAACAATTACAAGAGTTTAGAAGCAAATCCTTTCCCATTTAAGCTCTATGTGAGACCCAAGCCCTGGCTGACACCTCTATTACAGCTTTGTGAGAGACACTGAAATGGAAATCCGTGTCCCAATTCCTCACCCACAAAAACTGTGTGATAAAAATGTGTATTTAAAAAAAAAAAAAGAAAACAAGCAACAACAACAACAAACTTTTAAGTTTGTGTGTAATTTGTTATACACAATAGATATTTAATACTTACTTGGGTATCAGGATATAGACACCCCCCCCACACACACACACTTTGTGTATACTTTGTCTATGTGTGTTTGTGTATATCTATATACACAAAGATGCAGGTTCTAAATATCTATAAAATTAGATATATATATCTATAACCTGTTCTAAATATCCATGTAGTATGTAAGGGTACAAGTGTGAAGGTGGAGGCTGCATAGTGAAGAAGGTAGATTTGCCTCAATTATCAATTACCTGACTATTCCTAATTTACCCTTATGTATCCTTCTTTGTGACACTGGAATTCTATCTTCTTTGACAGCTGGAAAAATATTAGACCTTGTCAGGAGAGAGGGATAGAGGGATCACTGAAAGAAGGAGCCTTTCTCTTCCTGGCTTTGAAGATTTTCCACTCTTGCTCGAAGGACGTGGCCATCAGCAGCTAAATTTTCTTGCTAGTGAGAACATCCTCTGTCAGTTGTCTGTAAGCCACTCAATGGTGAATAGCCTTCAGTTAAGTTTCTCTAGCATCTAGCGGGGGAGCTTATCAGTGAATGTTGCCAGTGGATGGCTTCCTAGCAAGTTATTGGCACTCCAGTGGGTTGCTTCCCGCTGACTTTTACTGTTATCCCAGTGGGAGATTTCCTTCCACCTAGCGCCAGCCAGCAACACCTCAACAAATCGCTCTTCATTTTGTGGGTCACAGTTTCACTCTTTTGAATGAGATCTAAGCTTAGTCTTAAGGGTTGGGAGGTGGAAACCCTCTTTGAGTAGCTGCCCCTTGTGTGTGTTTTCCTTCCTTCCTTCCGCCCTTCCTTCCTTCCTTCCTTCCTTCCTTCCTTCCTTTCGTTCTTTCTTTTTTAACCTTTAGCTTTCTCTTTAGTCAGACTATTATAAGCTAGTTAATAGTTTCATGAGAAATTTTTCCCTAATCAAATAACTTCTGTGATTTCTGTTCCTGTAATGTATCTTACATAATAAATATGGATTTATTATGTTATTTTGTTGAGAAGGTAAAGAGGAAATACTTTTCCTTAACTTTCAAAAGTCTTTTCATCCAAAAGCAATTTTTAAATGACCGGTGGAACTTAGGAAAGAAATATTCAGAAAACCAAGGAAGAATCAGAGCAGATTGGAATACAGGTGGAGTCTCCATCTGGAGCTAAAAGATGACAAAAATAAGTTTCCTAACAAAACAGAAGCTTCAGACTGAAATGATGAAAGATGGACACTAGAAGGACTTTAGGGAACACTCATCAACAGTGACACTGACAGTTTGATCTAGTTTTAATTTAATGCTTTTCTAGTCCAAACCCTGTAGGTTAGTTTATTGTTAAGACCAACATACATGTAATATGATATTGTCCTAATTGTGCCTTTTCTGAATTATATGTGTCATATTTTTTGAAATTGAAAGCTACAAAATAAGAAAAATAATGTTACATGTTAAATATTTAAAGATGATAATAATACGTCTTATATTCACAATACAGGAAAACTACTTCAGCTTAAAAACCATTCGATACATCATTTGCAAAATATTATCTTGTGTATTTAGGATTTTGTACATAAAGAAATCCTCAGTTGTCACCTTCACTGTAACTGCAATGACTCTAAATGACCCTATTTATAAGACTTCTTTGGTGAAACATAACAAATCTCATTTCATAATAGTTTTTTTCTTGGAAAGGTTCACCGTACTGTCTGGATTAAGTGTCTACTCTTGCCTAGAGGTGTTATTATGTGGATGAGAAGTTGGAGATGTCATTATGATACATAATTTTGTGGCTGAAATATATAATGCTGCGAATTAATTTGTGACTAAAATTCAGTTTGCTTGTGATTAACATTTAGTTTGATATTATAAATCATGGTAATTATAGAGAGAGTTCTTGTTTTACAATGTTCTTCAAAACTGTTAAAGCTGGAGTCAATTTCAATAGCTGTGTGAATATGCACACAGATATTATCTGTGTCAGAGTTATCAGGAGTCTTTGGTAATTATGCATGTATAAATATACATATATAATTATAATAAACATATATTGCATTATATGTCAACCTATATATTACATGTTTATAGATATGTATATATACATATATAAACAACCTTATTTTCTTTTAGAATTGAGTCACACTGCTATGCAATTATACTGTTGATCATAACACAACACTCTTTTCATCAATTCCTAATAGATTTACCTTATTTTTGAATATTTGACATGTTGTCAGATTCTTATCACCATTTGGCACCATTCAACTAATAAGGAAAAAAAGAAATGAAATCAGGGCAAGAAAAACTTGCTCAAGAAATACTTCACACATGTTCAGTGATGACTTAATAGAGTTTATTTTAAATAATATGTATGCTTTATTTTTCCAAGGATGTTGACTGAGAACACTTGTGTACTTTCCCCAAATGTCTGGAATAATGATAAATGTATATAAAATCTATGACAAGACGAGGAATGAATGTATGCTTGTGTGTTGTTGGGGGTAATGGCAGCAGATATATTAACATTCATCAATTTTGGTGAATTTCTGAAAGAATAAATGCATTGGTTCACACAGAGCAAAGAGTAGGAAACTACAGTGAGGGGCACCTAGGTAAGCCTCTGTCTTCAGCTCAGTCATGATCTCAGGGTTCTGAGAGCAAGCCCTTCACTGGGCTCCCTGCTCAGCGGGGAGCCTGCTTCCCCCTCTCTCTCTGCCTGCCCCTCTGCCTACTTGTGATCTCTCTCTCTGTCAAATAAATAAATAAAATTAAAAAAAAAAAAGAAGGAAACCACAGTGGTTGGTCTGTATTATAAAAGGAATCCACAGTGCTTTGAAAATGTTTTCACAAAGAAAGTGGGCTCTTTTTTTTTTTTTTTTTTGATAGTATGATTAGGAGGGCAAAACTATATTGTTTCAGGAAAGTAAGCATACATTTTCTCTGTTAGGGAAAAACACAGATGTTAAAAATTTTAAAACACACACACACCACACAAAATTTATTCTATAAGAACACACTTGAAACATAAAAGCAAATTATTATAAAAGCAAATTAAAGCAAAACATTAAATGAACTGGTATGATTTCTGAAAAACATGATTTGAAATTGTTTTCTAGAATAATTTCTTTAAAGGAACAAGGATGTAAAATGATACATGATTTCTTTTCCTTTTCTATGGGTCTAACATGCAAGTGAAAAACGTATATCATTTAATGAGTTTATTGAAACTCTCAGGAAAGAAAATGCTGTGTGATTAATCAAGTTATAAGACAAAAAGTTGTGCCCTATATTCAGGGGCCTAGAGCTCTTAAAATGTAAACTTTTACTTTATAGGCTAAACTTAAATCTACAAGCCTCTAATTAATACGGCCATTTTGTACTGCAGATAAATAGTGACATAAAAATGATAACAAAGTATTCAATTTTTCAGGGCATCTGGGTGTGTCTCAGTTGGTTAAGCGTCCATCTCTGCATTTCAGCTCAGATCTTGATCTCAGAGCTTGATCTGGCTCTGTTTTTAGTGTGGATCCTGCTTGGATTCTCTCTCTCTTTCTCTGCCTCTGTGCTCTCTCTCTCTTTCTCTTAATAAATAAACTTTTTTTTTTTTTTAAAGAGTATTCAATTTTGAGGTCAACCTACAGGAAAATGCAGAAGAGAGTTTTGGATTCACAAGATAAAATCCCAGGTCTAGCTGTGTCTGAATTTAACAGGATAATTAACTCTGTAAAACTATACATAGATTAAAAGTAAACATAAAATAACACCCCAATACTCTTGGGAATTTAAGGAAAATTATCTTAGCCTTGATAAGCAATTAGAGGAAAAAAACAAAAACTCATCCTTGAAATATTTAAGCATAATGTAGACTTCATTTAGCTTTCAGTAGTCCAAAATTATCAATAAAAAATGAGGGTATATTTATTCTAGAGAGAGGCGTTAATCACTGTATATAATTATCAGTTCTTTATGGAGGCCCTTACATAGTGTCAGATTCAAATTAATATTACAGATAAATTCCAATTAAAATGAACTACTCATAGTAAAAATTTATTAAGCACCCAGGGAAAGATGCTTCCATAATAAAAACCAGCACAATGAGTTCCACAGACTGTGGATATTGAGATTTGAAGATATAAAGTTAAAAATAGCAAAGATCATTAAAAAAAAAAGAATTACAAATTTTAAAATACATGATGAGAAAGAGAAATTCTATTGAATACCACGCATGGAAAATGAACTATTAAAAGTATAAGAAATAAAATATTGGGAATAATTGAAATTGGAAATCAAACACAGGCTTCAGGTCAGGATAAATGTAGCTCATGAGAGAATTTAGAAACTGTCAAATAAGGGGTACCCAGGTGGCTCATTTTTTTGGGTGTCTCATTTGATTTTGACTCAGGTCTTGATCCTAGGGTCCTTGGATCAAGCCCCATGTAGGGTTCTCTGCTCAGTGGAGAACCTATTTCTTCTTCTCCCTCTGTTGCTCTCCCTGCTTCTTTGCTCTCTCTCTCTATGTCAGATAAATAAAATCTTCAAAAAAGAAGAAGAATAAAAATAAATAAATAAATAAATAAATAAATAAATAAAATTAAAACAAACAAAGCAAACATACAAACACCAAAAGATAAATAAATAAACCTCGGAAATATATTAGGAGAAATGTTTACATCATATAACATATTATATTCAAAGAGATGGGAAATATGAAACAAAGTAAATATGGAGAGATTATTTTTAATATATGTAAGTATAATTAAAATTTCCTGATGAAAGGAAGTAAAAATAGGCACACTGTATATTAGAACATTAATATTAAAAATATATGTAGAAATGATTAAAAAATGATTAAAACATCCAATGTCCCAAAAATAAAGATAAAAAGAAATTTACACTTAACATTTTTTTTTTTTAAAGATTTTATTTATTTGACAGAGAGAGATCACAAGTAGGCAGAGAGGCAGGCAGAGGGAGAGAGGAGGAAGCAGGTTCCCTGCTGAGCAGAGAGCCCGATGTGGGACTCGATCCCAGGACACTGAGATCATGACCTGAGCCGAAGGCAGCGGCTTAACCCACTGAGCCACCCAGGCGCCCCTACACTTAACATTTTTTTAAAGATTTTATTTATTTATTTGACAAAGAGTCATAGCAAGAGGAAGACAAGCAGGAGGAGTGTGAGAGGGAGAAGCAGGCTTCCTGATGAGCAGGAAGCCCAAAATGGGGTCCAATCCCAGGACTCTGGGATCATGACCTGAGCTGAAGGCAAACGCTCAATGACTGAGCCACCCAGGTGCCGCAGTATTATTTTTTTCCCAGTATTATTTTTAATATCTGTATTTATTAGCATCACATTAATTTCAAGCATTTGATATCTCTATTTTATATGTATATAGATGTTACATTTAATATCTATATGCATTTTAGCTGTATTTTACATATTTATTTTATCTGTAAGGTATCTGTTGTCATATTTATCCATTTCTAATTTTATCTTTATCTTTATATAATATAGTGTGTATATGTTATATAATTTGTATAATATAGGTGTATGTTTCTATCTTGTACATCTAATATTTACATATATTTTCATTTATCTGAATGCCAACATTTGGTAACTGGAGTAGAGATGATTATTATTTATTCACAGGGAAAAATTATGCCACATACTATGTACATGAGGCTGTGTTCATCTGCTGTGGAAAAAAAAAAATTCACAGAATTGAAATCGAGGGTTCTACATGGTTGAATATATATGGTCATACATCACCTCACAGAATTTATTTTTTCAAGGGTCAGAATGGTGAATCAAGTGTGATGTCATAGGAACCATCACCTCAGCATGCTCTGATCTTTAAAGGGTCACTAAACTCTGTCATTCTTTTGTAATGTGATACTGTTTCAGATTTCAGAGGTTTTCAATACAGGGCTTCTGTTAATGATCAAATGTGACGATTCTATTCACACAGCAGGAAAGGGGGAAATGACCATGAGAAGGATCCGGTTCAGCACCCCACTTATTAGGCATGCCCCATTTCTCTCCAAATGGAATAGGGAACATAATGTAATACTCTGGATCCCCGGGGTAGAAACACAGAGATGGACACTGTTTACAATAGGGCTTTAAATGGGTAAATATTCTCTTCACCTCAGTATTCAATTATCTGAATAAATGGCTGTGAGTCCCCTAGGACTTGGGAAATCATAGCCATATATTACCAAGGTTGTTACAGAGACTCTTCATGGGGATCTGGCTTCTCTTTGAGTTCTGGGTCTGAAAACTGGTTAAGGTCTAGAAATTAAGGAAAGGGTTATGGCTTTATATTGGGGCATGTTTTCAACTTCCTGACTGTCTTTCCTTAACACCTTTAGGTTGCTTAACTTGAGAAATTCTCTTAGTGGCTATCTATTTTTTTGTGTCCTTAAGCTTTATTTATTCTAATAACCATCTTCAGAGTTTTTTGGAACAGCCTTCCTAGCCCCTCACTGACTGTCACTCTGACGTTGCTGCTCATTTCTGTTTTTGAGCTTACTTGGCTTCTGATGGTCCTGACCTCTGCAAATTTGATATTCTATTTTCACCCTGGCTCTACTATACCCTAGTTTGGGAAGGGTCTTCTTTCTCCTGTCCTAGCCTGCAGATGAGAGCACCCTCTGAGGTTCTCAATGATGCTCATGCCCCTCCTGCCAGTGTGTTTCTTCTCATTTAATGGAGAGAGTGTACTGCAGGTCTTTCTCTTGAACAGAGCATGCTGATGTGTGCTCAGGCCAGAGATGGCATTTTCAATGTACCATGCCTACTTCCCTAAATCTGTTGGTTTCTCTGTTCACTATCGGCCATGCAAGTCACAGACGGCAGGTCAAGCAATTTTATTTCACTTGGTGAGGGCCATTTTTCCGTGCTTCCAAAAGCCAAATAGAAATAGCATATGAGTCTTTGCCAGATATTGCTTCATGTATCATGGGGCAGTGGTCTCATTTCCAAAGGTCTACCTTCCAACATAATTCCCCATTTCACTGGATTCATTTGGCTCCTCAGACTCCTGAGGGGAGCCTGACTCCACCTGACTAGCTCCTATAGTGCCATCAACATACATCACCTGTTTTCTCCCTTAGCAGGCCTAGCGCAACTCTGGCCATATTATATTGTGTTATTGGTTATTGGTTATTGATTACTGGTCCAGCGGCCAGCCAATGAGGAGGTTAGAGATGATCCTGAGGAGAGCATGCATTGGTACTCAAGGAAGAAATTTCATAAATCAGGGACACGGGGGCCATTTCTATATGCTAAGAGACAGGAAGATTTGGGGTTGCATTCCAAGTCTCAAGGCCCCATTTCTTCCCAAGAAGGACCATGATCTACTACAAATACAACCTACACTCACATTCTCCCAGCCCCTGAATTTCTAGGTCTTAAACTGAGTTTATTTGCATTGTCCTCTGGCTAATTGAGATGAAAATTCCATTAAAAGTGTAAACGAGACACTCTGACTCTCCTACTTGACTTTATTCTGGTAATTAATCATGCTCAACCATATATCATCTTTGCCAATGTGTCAATAAGACTTAGCAATACTCAGCGATAGCCATCAAATCTCATTGTGTTTATAAATAATACTTCCTTGAACCTTCCATATGCATTGGATGTTTCACTAGTGGCTTTAAATTGTATCAATTTGCTTAGAGCTGAACTGTTTCCCAGAACTCCTTTTCGTCATGTTTCTAATTAGAATGGACCACAAGAGATCTTTTTGTGTGAGATTGTAAGGGCAGAAAATGAAACAGAAGTCCTGTTTGTTGTTTCATTTTGTGAAATTAATTGAAGATCTTTTTGTAATTCATACATACCAGTTACCTGTTGGCTAACCTCATTGGCATGGGACATTTATGCCTGTAAGCACTCTACCCTACCCGAGATCCTCCTTCAGCGTCTCTGAATCCTGGTTAGAAATGTGTTTAGTTCTATGAAAAATGATGCCAACCTCTTCCTTAGAAAACTCACTTCACCAAGAATAGAGGTAGAGATAACTGGCATGAGTTCTAGTCCGCGAGTTTGTTCTCTATGGTTTCAGCTCGCATCTGTTTTCTTCCTAAGTGCCGCCCTGTGGACGTCAAATTCCATTTATGGTATAAACCCAACAGCCTTTCGGAAACAATTATGTAAGATCAAATCCCCGTAGCACATTCCTTACATATAACTTCTAGTTGTTCTTTTTGGATTAAATCCTGACTGATAAAGTGCTCACCAGTGCATTATTCCATTCCAGTTTACTATAATAAAACTCTTAACAGTGTCTTTACTACACAGTGCCACAGACTGTTAGTGATGAGGCCTTACTTTGCATCCCACCAGCAGGAGACATCTAGTCCCTAAATACCATCGGAGGATCTGTTTCATTGTATAACTCATAGCATCTACTGTCTCAAGACAAGATTCCTCAGAAACAGACTCTGAGGCAGACAACTGCTTTTAGGAATTTTATGGAAGAGAACTTCCAAAAATATCACTATAAGGAAATGAGGGCATTGGGATTGGGCAGAAGAAAAAAATCATCTGGATTTAGATGGCAACAGAGGCATCATTTTACCCCACAGAAGATTTGGAGCTGGAAAGCCCTTTCAGAATGTTGAAGAGTCTAAGATTTTACTTTATTTGCTAGCTTGCAAGTTACCCTCCCACAGTTTTGTAGATGCTGACAGAAGGCATCGGTTTCCTGGGCCAGAGAAAAGGGACTCTGCTATTCACAGCAAGAAGCAATGAGCATATTTGTGTCAGTTCCTCTGGCCACCAGACCCCACAGAGGCAATAGAGTGCAGAAGGGTGAATGGCTGCATACACAGTGGGTTGTGGTACAGAAGAGAAATGCTGAACTTAAGGAACTCTGATCTTTCATAACCACAGTATACAGTCCTGTAGCTCCTACTGAAGGAGATATTATCTCTGTCTTCTAAGATGTTAGGCAAGCTTTCCCTTTATTCTAGAAAGGTGCTCAATCTGTTTTCCAAGTGAGTTTCCTATGCATACTACGCAGTGCCTATGCTTGAACAATGTGCAGGAATGCGAGAGAGAACTCTGGAAATGTCTTGCAAGACAGAGTTATCATGGCTGTAAACAGGAGGGGCTGATCTTTGAACCTGCTGGCCGCTGCGTACCGATGGAAGCAATATCCAGAAACAGAGTTAGCTACGACTCATTGCAGCCCACAGTTCTGGTGTCTAGGGCAACAGTGGTTTAGTCTGATATCTAAGAGTTCTAACACGGTATGCGCTACCCGTAATATGTCACTCTGTGAACCACCATCACCTTCCTCTATCTTGTTAGTTCTTTAACCCACGTCAACACAGATTCGTATCACCTGATGTTTCCTTCCCATCGAACCTCTTACTTCCCCCCCCCCATGTCTTCATTTTATCCTGTTCATAGTTTCGATCTACATAATTTCATTTGTAGATATTTACCAAGTCTTTGCCGCTCCGTCTTTTTATTATGATTTTATGTAAGTTGCTAGAATAAACATTTTCTTCCTTTCTGCATCAAATAAACAGATGGCTGTTTCCATACTGTGAAATCTGAGAGTAATTAAATGAATTCAAAGATAATCATGCATATATTTCTATTTTCCCACATAAGGTAACTTTATCTATACTTACAAATTTTTCGACTTTTAAAATGATGTCATTATATTCTTATTTTCACTTATCAAATAGCTTAATCTAAACCAGACAACAGGATTTTCTCACTGTGATCAGAAGCCCAAATTTCCTAAGAACCCAAAATAATGTTTTTTAAGAACTTAAAAAAATTAGAAGATCATGATTCCTATTACCATCACAGGAATGGGGTTCTCATATTTACAATTAGCCAATGCCAAACATGGCTGGACATTTGAATCATAATGGACATTTTGAAGAAAATGGATTCTTAAATCAATATTAATTGAATTCCAGTACCAAAAAAGAATCTCTCTGAAAAGGCTTAGGAGTGGGTTTTAGAAAGTTCTTCAAATAATTCTGATTACCAGCCAAACTTTGGAAATATCAGACTACATCAATCAAACTCATTTGTTATATAATCTATTAATTTACATAGAATATGAAACCCCCATGTCACCAAGGATCTCATAATGTTCAAATCAAAGAGTGTCTGCAGAGGTTTTCCTTTTGCTATTAGTTAGAAAGTGGTATGAACAATCCATCATAAAACGTCTTCCAAACTTTATCTAGGGAAATATTACCATTACTCAGTGGAAGACACATCCTAACCATCCTCAACAGAACTGAGCAGAAAAAAGGAAAAAAAAGAAGATAAAGAAGACCTTAATTTTTGTTAAATTGACAAATGTGGGTAACTGAAATGGTAGCATTTAAAATTGTGTTCATTATTAAAGAAGACCCATTGAAAATACATGTTCAAAATGAATGAATACTTTTTCTCTTGAGTATATTTCTTTTGATTCTTTTATTATTTATGTTAATATGATTTGAAATACAACTAAAGGCAAAAATACATTAAACTATGTTTATTGTGGATCTACTGCTTTCTAATTATCAATATAATCTGAAATACAATAAAAGTTAAGATTTCTCATCATCCATGAAGCTTCACAGGAAATATAATAATGTAATATAGTATTATATGTGTGTGTGTGTCTGTGTGTGTGTGTATGTGTGTGCATATATAAATTGTTTCAATATTCAGGAACTACTTTTTTTAATGTTTATTTAATTTATGCTTAGAAGCTCCTTAATTTGATTTACACTTTGATGCTCCAAGTGACATCCACTGTCTCAGATCAAAACCTGATTTTCTCAGAAGCAGACACTGTGAAAGACAATTGGCTTGCAGGAATACTATTGGAGTATTTTCAGGAACATCACTAGGAAGGAATGAGGGAGTCAGTGATTCGTTTTATTTTGTTTTGCTTGTATCTAGCATCGATAACTGTAAAATAAATAAATTCAACCTAGAATTCTACAGATAGTGTAAGTATAATCCTATCTGACATAAGAAGGTCAGAGTCAATATTTTTCTGTCCTTGGATCTTTGTCGTGCATAAAATAATATATTTTAATTAATTTTCATTATATTTAAAAAATGGCTCTCTAGAAAGTATGCAATTTTCTTTAAAAAATTAAACTTAAAATTAAAATCAATTAATAGTATGATAATACTATTGTGTGAATTCATTATACATTTCGTATAAAAATTATTTTTTTCACTATTGGAGAGATAAGCTATTAGTTTTTCCCTTTACCAACAGGAAATATTTTATTCATTAAAATTTATTCATTTATTCATTAAAACATTCAAATAAATGTTTTCTGGTTTTTTTTTCTTTTTTTTTTTGGAGGGGGTTGCCAGAATGTATACCTTTTGTACCAGAGACTTTATTAAAGCCTATTTAAAATTTTGACTTTGGAATTTTGTTTTTAAAATATTTTATACAATATTTTATATTTTATATAAAATACAAAATACTTTATACAATAAAGTATAAAATAATTTTATAAAAAAAGAAAAATAATAATTTGAACAAAACAAGACATTGTAGAAAAATACTTTTATCTAAGATCATACACCCTAAGCCAAAATCATTTCTAAGTTAGCAGTTATGCATTGGAAACTGAGAAATTACAAGAATTAAATAATGAGGAATTTGTATTCACATTTCTCTGAATTAATGATCATGCAATTTCAGATAGAAGAGTAATATATGCTGTAATCAGAGAATCTTAATTCAGTATTTGAAGTCATTGACATTTAAACATTTTTGAACCAACTATATATATAGCCTATTCATAAGACTGTTACAAAGTAGCTAAGCGTCCTGCTTGGGTCAGAACTGAGGTACTGTTCCCGTTGAGCGGTGTTAGGCAACACTGCCCCCTAGAGGTTGTCTGAATATTCCCACTAGACCATGTTGCCATCTGTTAAGAAAGGCTGTTAAGAAATTTCTTAACTACTGGACAATGTTAAGGAACATAGCAAATGGGTAGGGTGCTACTTCATTTCAAGTGTGATGTATGAGATCTTAGAAATCTATGCAAAAAAATGGAAAGCTATAACAACTGGAGTGCAGACATGTACTGACAAGTCTGTGGTCCTAAAAACAACTCTGGGTGAAAGTGAGGCCAGGTTTGAGCATCAGAGGAAGCAGTTTCCACATTGTGCAAAACTGGCCTTGGAAATCACTCCACCCCATTGCTCTCGAAAAGACTCTGCACTCTGTAGGGATGGAGACGATTCCATAAAGGAAAACCATCCCATCAGAATTTGCAACTCTGATGCTGCAACTTTGCCTGAAGGAGCAGATTATCACAATGTGGATGGTGACTTGCCAGTAATCGGGAGCGAAGAGTATCAGAAACCAGTGATAGAAAAGAGGGTGATTGTCATTCCGGAAGGGCCTGGAACAGAGAGGAGGAGAGGTGCACCGTGGAGAGAGCTTGCAGAATTGCAGCAATGACTTTGTAACTGGGTTTTATAAGTGGATGGTGATTTCCCAGGAATTCTGTGTGGTGAGTCCAGGAAGATATGGACCCTCACCACATAAAATAGAAATGGCTCAAAATGCTGAATTCAAGATAACACATAAAGTTATAGGAGAAGTCGGTACCTGATAGTCAGTGGAGGAAAGGAAGGAAGTTATCTAGCCCTTCAGGAGTATTACCAGAATGATTTATTATATGTTTCATTTTTTATAAAAGTGAGGGAGAAAAAGTAAACCTATGAAATAAAGCTGTGGTATATTTGAAATAAAGATAGTTCTTCAACTAAAGGGTGAAAACTTGACATCGTATCTTAGCATTTGTGGCCAGGTACTCCACTTTCTCTTTAAAATAAATAGTTGATTTACCAAGGTGTAGAGTCATCTAATCTTATTTTTTGTAATGGTCAAATGTTCTAAAAATTACCTCACCTAGATGATCAAGCTTTACGTCAACAGCATTGTCATGTTTCTGATAATATGTACCCATAATAAGGTCTGATGAAAAACTTATGTAGAAATAAAATTACTAGAAAAGAATAGGAGATTATTGAATTAGGAAAATGACCACTGTTGAACAGTGACAAAAGTCAGGGAAGAAAAATAATACAAATTAAGAACTAATACATAATTGGGGGCGCCTAGGTGGCTCAGTGGGTTAAAAGCCTCTGCCTTTGGCTCAGGCCATGATCTCAGGGTCCTGGGATCAAGCCCCCAGTTGGGAGCTCTTCTCAGCAGGGAGGCTGTGTGTCCCCCCAACCTGCCCGTCTGCCTACCTGTGATCTCTGTCAAATAAATAAATACACACACACGTGTGTGTGTGTGTGTGTGTGTGTGTGTGTGTATGTTTCATCATAGTAAACCATGCTAATTGGGGAACTAAAAAGTCCAAAAACATGATTTATTGTGAAAATTTAAATTAATACTCAGTTTCACTCTTACCTAAATGTATCAGCTTTCTGAAAAATCACAATATTAGAATTTTGCAAAGACAGTACTTTTTAAACTATGCCTCACTTTGAAAGACCTCTGAGAAAATAATACATTAAGAAAGAAAGCAGTGTGTTGTGCAGATTTTTCTGCCACACTTAATTATGAATACTTTGTTTTCCTAGGTGAAGATTCCCTAATTTGCAGTTGTGTTTGGTTGCTTAGTGTCCTTTGAATGCAACATATGATTCTTCAATACCATAAATGTTCTGGTTCTCTGTGCTGGGAAGATGGGGACATTTTGGTTAATATTCAAGACAAAGTCTGTCCCTAAAACTGTGAAACTTTGAGAATCTATTTTATTTGGTGAACTGTGATTGGTTAAGTAATTATTTTCCCTCATTTTCAAAGCCACCTAAAGTACCAGTAAAGTAATGAAAAAGACATAAACCCATAAAAAGAGTGAGAAAGAGAAGGCAAAGAAAAGGTGTCAAAGGATTTGTTAGGCAGGGAGTGGATAAATAAATTGTGGCACCTGAATGGATAGGAAAAAAGAAAGCTGAAATTCAAATGCCTGCAAAAGAGTGGAAAATATATTAGAGCCACTGCTATTGAAAAGTCCTAGAAGAATCTAAAAAAATGAAGTAATCAAATATCTCTAAATATGGGGTCTCTTTTATCACTGAAAACAAGAGCACTTAGTGAAATTTTTTATAAGAAAAATGTAACCTTGTTCTATTATCAAAACCCTGGCTGAAGGCAGAGCTACAGGGAATTAGAGAGAATTCAGCATGTAGAACTGCACTTCCTTTTCCAAGTTCCAGTAGTTCTTCTAACTCAAGGAGTTACCAGATGCAGCTGAGGTTAACAGAGATTAATGAAAATTTAGATTCAGTAGATTTACTGAAGGATAAAACTTCCAAATCCCTTCCAATACTTTATTCCTTATTCATGGTAGTCAAATTTGCATACCCCAAGTATGAGATTAGAAAATTCCTTGCTTCATGGAAGTTCCTCAAAATGTTGAAAATAGAACTACTTTATGACCTAGTAATTACACTACTGGGTATTTACTCTAAAGATACAAATGTAGTGATTCAAAGGGGCACGTGCACCCGAATGTTTATAGCAGCAATGTCTACAATAGCCAAACTATGGAAAGAACCATTTGTTGATGTCCATCAACAGATGAATGGATAAAGAAGATGTGGTATATATACACAATAGAATACTATGCAGCCATCAAAAGAAATGAAATCTTGCCATTTGTGATGACACGGATGGAACTAGAGGGTATCATGCTTAGCAAAATAAGTCAATCAGAGATATCATATGATCTCCCTGATATGAGGAAGTGGAGATACAACATGGGGGGTTAAGGGGTAGGAGAAGAATAAATGAAACAAGATGGGTTTGGGAGGGAGACAAACCATAAGTGACTCTTAATCTCACAAAACAAACTGAGGGTTGCCGGGGATAGGGGAGTTGGGAGAAGGGGGGTGGGGTTATGGACATTGGGGAGGGTATATGCTATGGTGAGTGTTGTGAAGTGTACAAACCTGGTGATTCACAGACCTGTACCCCTGGGGATAAAAATATATGTTTATAAAAAATTTTTTAAAAATTAAAAAAAAAAAAAAGAAAATTCCTTGCTTCAGAAATCTGCCCTATCTAAAGGAAGAGAGAGCTAAAGATATACTGATAGTAGGGGCTCAAAATCCGGAAGTTAGAAGTTAGTGCTCCCACAGAAATGCAAATGCCTGGCCTCTTCCCAGTAACACCACACAAAGTCCCACCAGTTGAAACAGTCTCTAGAATTACACAAAGTTTATTTGGTTTCTTAGTTTTCGTAATTTGGACCAAAATACTTAAGTATTTTGAATTTCATTAGTTTTTTTTTTTTTTTAAGGTTTATTTTTTTGAGAGAGAGAAGAAGAGAGTGAGTTGGGGGAGGGGCAGAAAGAGAGGAAGAGACAGAATCCTCAAGAAGACTCAGGGCTTGATCCCAGGACCCTGATATTCTAACCTGAGCTGAAATCAAGAGTAGGCTGATCCACCGACCGAGCCTTTCAGGAGCCCCTGTTATGTGTGTGTGTGTGTGTGTGTGTGTGTTTAATTGAAGTAGATTTAACATACAGTGTTATATTAGTTTCAGGCATAGAATATGGTGATTCAACAATTCTGTATATTAATCAGTGCTCATGATGTTAAGTGAACAAAATATTTTATGTTTCTTAAGGATCAGAAAATTGTGCCAGGGGAATGCTATAAATTGGGTCCTTTTTTTCTCAACCCTGATATTGCTTCTTAGCCAATCCTTTGGCCACTATTTTCTCTTTGATGGTCCATAAGTGGTATAGCAATATTAGCAAGCCTCCTTGTGACATTTCAGTGATATAACTAGTGAAAATCCATTTATTTTTTATTGGGTTCCTCCCATATCTCAGGGTCTAGACTAGGCCCTTTATGTACAATGGTCATTAACTTATAATAACGTTAGTTCATGATAACTTCATTAGTAGATCTTACTATCCATGTTTTATAGAATTGAATTTTTTTTTTTTTTAAAGATTTTATTTATTTAGTCAGAGAGAGAGAGCGAGAGTGAGCACAGGCAGACAGAGTGGCAGGCAGAGTCAGAGGGAGAAGCAGGCTCCCCACGGAGCAAGGAGCCCGATGTGGGACTCGATCCCAGGACGCCGGGATCATGACCTGAGCCGAAGGCAGCTGCTTAACCAACTGAGCCACCCAGGCGTCCCTAGAATTGAATTTTAAAGTGGCTGACACAGAATAAGCATTCAAAGGATGCTATGTTTTTATAAACTTAAAAATTAGAATAATTTAAAGCTTACAAAAATATCACAGATGTATAAAGATTTCCCATATACCCCATACTCAGCCATATTGTTACTATCTTAAAAAAGTGTGATCCATATGTCAGAACTAATGAACTAAAACTGATACATTATCAGCTAAGTCCATACTCTCTTCAGAGTTCCTTACTTTTCAGCATAGGCCCCTTTATTCTTCTGGGATCCTATCCACTTTACCACATTACATTTCAGTAGTCACATCTCTTTAGGATACACTTGACTGTGAGTTTCTCAGACTCTATGACAGTTTGACAGTTGACTTTCTTGACAGTTTGGGGGAGTGCTAGTGAGATATTTTGTAGAATGTCCCACAACTGAGGTCTGTCTGCTGTTTTTTCCTCTTCAGATTAGACTGAGGTTATGAGTATTTAGGAGAAACATCCCAGAGATAAAGTGCCAATCTTGTCACGTGTCTTATCACAGGGTACAGATTATCAATGTGACTTACCATTATTGATGTTAAGCTTCATCATCTGGTAGCATTTTCCTTTTTAGGTTTCTCCACAGTAAATTTATTTGCCTTCTCCCCTTTCCATACTTGACTGTTTAAAAAGAAGCCAATATGTCCATCCCACACTAAAGGAATGGGCAATGACACTTCCCCCTCAAGGATTTCTATAAATTAAGAGAATTCTTCTGCACTTGAGATGTGTCTGTATCTGTTCTCCTCATTTATTTATTATATCTTGTTTATGTGTCAGTATTACTTGAAGATATTTATTTTATTAACTGGGTTATAATCCCACAAGACTTTATTTAGTTTGTTGCTGAAATTTTTCCAGATTTTCATTTAGTTGCTATGTCCCCTTGACGTGTGTGTGTGTGTGTGTGTGAACTAAACAGTTTAAATACATATAGATAAGGTTTTTTTTATCCATCTTTAGAATAAGCAAAACCTCTATGATCATTGATGTTTCCTGCTCTAACCTCTCCTTCCAGTCTATCTGTAATCTACCCCCGTAGCAGTGAGAAACTTGAATTCCATCACCTTTGAGTGCAAACATAGAGAGACTAGGTAGCAGAGGCCTCACTCAAGTACTGTATGTGTCAATCATAAGGGACTGCAATACTTTACAGTTGATATATCCTCCACATTCAGTCTCTGTCTGTGGGGTAAGAGCAATATCAGTGGGGAAGGTCAAGTAGAAGTCCCTGAAGCCATCTTCTCACCAGCCAAGATACTAAATAAAAAATAATAACACATTACCTCAGGGCAGGGGCTTTGTGTGTGTGTGGGGGGGATTTGAGATGAGCGCCATCCTTAAGCATACAAGGGTTGCAATCCATACCATGTTTCTACTTAATCCACTATTCTGGCACCTGAGAAAATGAATGGATGCTGGTGGTTGTTACATAAGTTGCTATAAACATAAAGTAGCCTTCATGGTAGCTTCCATGACTGATGTAGCATTTTTAGTAGAACAAATTAATATGGCCTCAAGTATATGATATGCAATCATCAGTCTGGTGAAAATATTATTTCCTATCCCATTCTGAAACAATACAGGCTCACATGGAATGTACTATAACATACATGTATATTAATACCAGTGTTCGTCAAACTATGGCCAGCAGGTTCAAGATGACCTGTGGCCTGTTTTTGTAGGAACTCAGAGCTAAAAAGCATTTTATAATTTTAAAAGTTGGAGAAGAAGTAGGAGGGGGAAGAGGAGGAGAAACAAGAAGATGAAGAAGAAATTAGAGAGACTATATGTAGCCAGCAAAACCTAAAATGTCCACTAATTAATCATTTATAGAAAATATTTGCTGGCCCTTCATTTATATTAATGTCATTTGAGCATATCAAGAATATAGTATTGACCTGTTACATCTATCCCATTCTGTTATGGGTCAAATAGGCAAGAAGTGGCTACCATGTTGGAGGCCTTCATGTATCACATATGTTCTGGAAGGTAATAGCTAAAGCCTGTGAATTTTTTTTTTTTTTTTTTAATTTTCAGACATCAAGAGTGTAGCGTTTGCCATGACTTTCCCTCCAAAGTCAATGATAAAGATTTCATCTTACCATTCTTACCAAAGATGAGGCAGCACGACACATGGTGGGTCTCTTCAGGTATGGAGGCAGCATATTCCACATCTATGACTATTCTTCCAGACCATATACCCATTTAAGCAAAAAGCTCCCAGTTTTGAATGATGTTATGATCCTGAAAGGACTCTTGAATAGATACATGCTTCAGTGCAAATGGGCCTGCCACTGGGCCATGAAGTACAGCAGACCTTATACTATTGAAGTTACCAGTGGTGGGGAAAGATGCCATGTAGAACTGGTAGCAAGACCTAGTTAAAAAATCACAACAAAGTCCCAAGAGTTGTAAAGCAAGGACATGCCATCAGCAACAAAGAATTAGAAGACTTTTGAAAAAATAACTCCTGACACATTCCTGCACATAGACCATATGTAGTAAGGGACTACGTGGCTGCAATAGTCAGGAGTTGGACTTGATCGGATCCAGCACATCATAACGCTGGGTTGGCACAGGAAATAACCCATTTAAGGTGGAAGAGGCATGTTGGACTCTGCATAAGAAAGACAAAATGGAGCAAAAATCCTACATGAGCTTATAGTTCATAGCCCCATTTTAACTCCACTGTTTCTATGTGGGGCATCCTATACAACCACTTGAAGGAATAGGGAAAACCTTCATTTACTGATGGCTCATCTCATTTTGTAAGTGAAGGCAAAAATAAAGGAAAGGAGGGGCCTTGAATGATAGTGGTTAGAGAAAAGACTGTCCAGGGACCAAGTTTCAGTCAGGGTATGTATTCATCCATTTTTTATGGAAGAGAAGTGACCTGAGATTAGGATACACATAGATTGATGGCCAGTGGATAATGGTCTGGCCAGTTTCTCCATGTTCTTTTTTTTTTTTTTTTTTTTTTAGATTTGATTTGTTTATTTGACAAAGATCACAAGATCACAAGTAGGCCGAGAGGCAGGCAGAGAGAGAGGAGGAAGCAGGCTCCCTGCTGAGCAGAAAGCCCAATGCGGGGCTTGATCCCAGGACACTGAGATCATGACCTGAGCTGAGGGCAGAGGCTTAATCCACTGAGCCACCCAGGTGCCCCCAGTTTCTCCATGTTCTTAAAGATGAAGATGAAAGAGTATTATTATTATTATTGGACAAGTCTTAGTAGAGACCTATAGAAGAACATGGAATGTGCATGAAGTAAAACATTCGTACTACTTGTTAACATCCAGAGATTAAAAACTACTCATTGGCAAAATAGCATGGATTCAGTGATGTAACTACTATTATTGCCAATCCTCTAGTCAGACAGCAACAAAGAATACTGAGTCCATGATATAGTAACATGGGCTTCAAGAGGTCGGTAGACACTTAATGATAGATTGACTACATTGGTTACCTTGTACTCTGAAAGGGCCAAAAATTTGTTCTCACAGAAACAAATATATATTCTGGGCATCAGCTTGTCTTTCCTGACTATAGACCTTCAACCTACACTACCATATTAGGTATTAGCACTTATTTAACCTACTAGCATGGGGTATCAAATAATCAGATCAGTGGACTTACCACAAGGCAACTGGATGTGAGAGTGGCTTGTGGCTGAAACCTACTGAATGAGTAACATCCACACCTTCTAGAAGCTGATAGACTCTTAGAGCAGTAAATTGACTCTGAAAGGGAGAGATAAAGTCCAGCTCAGAGCCCAAACTCAGCCAATACACCACCATTACCAAGGATACAGTTTATGTAATAAACCAAGGATTGCTAGACAATGTTGGGTCCCAAACAGGAAGTATCTGGGAACCAAAGGACAGAAGCAGGAATGGCTGCACTTAATAACCATTTCTAGCAAATCACTGGAGGACTTTCTGTTTTCTGTTTGCACAGCTTTGGGATCTGCAAGATTATAGATTCTTCTGCTAGAGAGAAACATCAAGAGTCTTTCTGAATTGTGAGCTACAGGGGATCCCTGGGCACATTGGGCTTTGATTACAGGGACCCACAGAAAGGAAGAAGAATGAATATATTACAAGGAATAATTTGCCCTCATCATCAGTAGATGGCAAGACTCCTGTTATATATTGGGGGGCAGGGAGGAATCCATACGGGACCAAAAATCATCTCCTGGAATTGACCTCTGTACTCACTTGACTAATCGTGACTTGTGAAAAAACACGGGGACCAAACCTAGCCTGAGAAAAATAAGGGTGTCAGAGGCTCAAGCCATGTGAGTATACATTTGGGTCATACCAATACATCAACCAGCAAGATGGGCAGAGGCTAGGAGGATCTAAAATAGATAGAAGAGGAGGAGAGATGAATGTCTGTTGTCCTCGAGATCTGCAGTAGGACTGTAGTTGGTCCCGTTAGTCTTCCACTTCTAAGTGTGCCTTCAGGAAGACAAGCCCAGGGAATACTCGAAGATTTACTAGATATACAAAACATATACGGGAAGTATATCCAAGGGACCAAGAAGACAGACAGTGTTTCTGACTGATAGCCCCTACAAGGGAAATGGGCTACCCACCAAAGGAACTGCTTTCGTCAGGCAGCTTCCACCCCTGAGATCCTCAGGGCGGACCATCTTGCTTCACGTCACATTATTTCTGGGACAACTGGCGCAGAGTGACGGATTAAGATATGGTGTAAAGCTGAGCAATTTAGGCTGAGGATAGAACAGCTGTGATGGGCAATACTGATTGGAGAACTTCAGACAAAAATGGCTGAGGCCACACTGAGGCTGCCTCCCAGGTCAGTTTCTTCCTTGCCCAGGGCTTGTTTTGTTTTGTTTTTGGTATAACTTCATTTCTGCACAGAACCGAGGAGTTTCCCCCCCTCCCCCAAATTAAGCTCAGATTACCAAAATTATTAGAAAAGAGGCAAATATTTTAAAATTTGGTCATGTAATAATCATTTTGGCTATGGCCACATCTGGTTAGTACACAACTCTAGTAATTTTTGTTGAGAACATAGATGACTTTTTGACTCCGGTACAGTGAGTTAAGGGAACAGTGTGACTCATTTCAGAATCTCTGGGGATGTCATTAATAAAGCAACTCTGTAAATTTTGAATTTTTGAGCTTATTATTCCTAAATGATTTGATGTGAGTTAGGGAAGTATCCAATAGGTTAAAAACTCAAAGGAGCAAGTTGCAGAGGAATTTTGTCCTGCAGGAGGAGGTAGCTCCACCAATCATTGGCTCTGTTACTCTAACAAGAGGAGAAAATGGATTTCCAGTGCTGTAACCAGGGTAAGTTACTGGGAGGGAGGTACATGCTGAGAAGATAACACAAACACACACACACACGCACACACACACACACACACACACACACACACATACATGTGTCAGGTGAAGTCTTCTCTCCATCAATAGTCTTCCTCTTATATTATCTCATCTTGTTTTTCTTCTTGAGGAAAGAATTGACATTTAGAAAGCAGATTATGGTCTGGGCACAGAGGATAGCCACTAAATGGACCACTTGCTGTTCTTTAAGTACACATTTTGTGTCCGTTGTATACTCATAAAAAGGGCTTTATGGCTATCATGAGTTCCAGCCAAACCCAGGCCTTATGGCATAGAGTGTATACTTCGCATGCGAACATCAAAACCTCAACTGCAGCATGTGGCTAGAAAAATAAACTAGAGCCCTGGGATCCTGACTTGCTCATCAAATATCTGTTTTATATTGCATTCTGGCTTAAATTCTGTATGGGAATTTTACTTTACATGAGGGAGTGCTTATTATTATAATATTCTTCCTTCTGTTTGTGATGAGGCAGTAATTGCTAGATTTCAAAATTATACTATTATATAAAGAATTTGCATCTTTGTGGAAAAGATACACAAAAAGGGAATGAAAATATTTGTCTGGATATCAAATTATTTGTCCTAGGCCAATAAAATATATTTAATACTTTGAATTGAAAATAAATTGAACACATATTTATAATTTTTCTAATAAATTAAACCTTCCAAAAGCTGCTAAGCCATATAAAAATGTAATATGCAAACAAAATATATTTCATATAAGTCAAATATGTTTATGTTGTGCTTAATTGTATTGAGTTCAAATTTGAATAAATATATAGTAATTGTATTTTAATATATAGATTTACTTTTATTCATTAAAGGAAAGAACTACTTTGATTTAAGGTTTTTATATTATTTCTTAGAAGATAATTTAAATCACCTTTTTTATCTTATTGGAGTGAAATGAGGGCCAAATTAAAATAATATTCTAGAAATGTTTTATGTGTATATATATATATATGTATATATATATATGCAATTACTTCTGAAATTCAAAACTTTATTAGCTTTAGAGCTGAAGAGGGTTTTATTGAATGAAGGGAAGAATAATTGATCAGATTATGTTATGTATGTGACTATTGCATAGTTTCCAAAATACAATGTTTATAGAAGCTACCTCAATATTTAAACATAATGAAGTGGCATAGGTTGCTTGGGTGGCTCAGTAGGTTAAAGCCTCTGTCTTCGGCTCAGGTCATGATGCCAGGGTCCTGGGATCTAGCCCTGCATCAGGCTTCTCTGCTCAGCAGGGAGCCTGCTTCCCTTCCTCTCTCTCTGCCTGCCTCTCTGCCTACTTGTGATCTCTGTCAAATAAATAAATAAAACCTTTAAAAAAAATAAAAAAAATTAAAATAATGAAGTGGCATTTGGAAAGTTCATTAATTAACCAACAGAGTCAATTTCCTTTTTAAACCATTAAGGAAGTGAATAAAACTTAACAGGTATCATATATGTACAAATATAAATTGATTCAATTTCCATTTGAAGCTCAAAATCTGTATGTAGTCTTCCCATTCATTTTGAATTAGAATGAACAAGAGTTAATGATACTCGTTAACAGTTTCAATGTGAAATTATAAGTTCATTCAAAATGTTGAGAACTACTGAAAAAAAACCTTTTTCATTAGTTATTATAAACGGGCTATAGTATAATTAATCCTTATTCTTTTTCTAAGGTTTTATTTATTTATTTGAGAGATAGCATGAGAGGGAGAAGGAAGCTCCCTGCGGAACTGGGAGCTGGATATGAGGCTCAATCCCAGGACCCTGAGATCATGACCTAAGGCAGACACTTAAGCAACTGAGCAACCCAGGTGCCTTGATTAATCCTTATTCTAAAATATTTTTGTATAATATTATTTAATTCTTCATTCTGATACCAATCTTTCAAAGGCTCAGGCAGTTCGGCAAAGGGTAGTACTTTGAGGAAGAAAGTAACATCCAGGAACATAGCAACACAGGAAAAAAATAACATCCAAGCAAGAACTAAAACATTACAACTATGAACAAATACAGCTGAATATAGTTTTTCTTTCTCCTATGTCCTCTTTCCTTTCCCAAGAATAACCACTCCTTTTTTTTTTTTTTTAATTCCCAGGTATGTCTTTTCATAGTTAATGCATACTTATGTTTATCTAAAATATATATAACATATTTTACATATTAAGTTGCATTACTGAAATAGGATTCACAAAAAGTTGAATCCGATTGAATTTGTTTGTTGGTATCTATAAGCATCTAGCACATATTAACAAATCAATCAATATCTATTGAAGAAAAAAAATGTAATTATTGGCACATAGAAAACCCAAGAAAACAAACAAGAAAAAAAAAAAAAAAGAAATCCACACAAATGATAAAACTCAGTAACCCATAGCCTACAAAAACTATGTTACAATAATAACTATCTGACACATACACAAAAAATATTTTAAAGGATGAAATAAAAAGGTTAATTTGCTTCAGCAATAAGGAAGATCAAATATCTATAAGTAAATTATGCAAAAACATGCAGTAACTATATGAAGCAAATTTTTGAACATTCCTAAAGAGTTAGCACATTCAAATGAGACTTAACAATGCAAAGACAGATGGCAAAGAAGATTAAAAATCACAAAATTGTCAAATC
The DNA here is from genome assembly GCF_964662115.1 of Mustela nivalis. Classification (NCBI taxonomy): domain Eukaryota; kingdom Metazoa; phylum Chordata; class Mammalia; order Carnivora; family Mustelidae; genus Mustela; species Mustela nivalis. The sequence goes on from NC_139034.1 coordinate 69,162,881, forward strand.
ACCTCAAGTTAAATTTTAAGTTTCATGTGGCTATAGGCAATATACAATCTTGTTAATTTTCCTTAGAACTAAAAATATGGATCTAATCTTTGTATGATCAGTTTAACAAATAGGTATATCCAGGGAAACTAACCACAAAATATGATGAACAGGAAAATTTTTCCCAGATACTGAGATGTGTGATAAAATACCAATAATTAAACCATGTCACTCTAGTCCATGAATGTACTATTTAGCAACACAGCAAATATAATGTCCAAAAATAGATCCAAACACATGGATGAAATTAATATATGAAATTGGTGGCATCCCAGATCATAAAAGAGAGCAGACAGCAAATGATTTGTGGACAATGACAGAACCGCCTGTAAATAAATCCGGTTCAAAGAGCGCCACAAACCGTACAGCAGGATTAATTCTAAATAGATCAAATGCCTAAACGTAAAAATATGAACAAGAGATGTGAAAAATTCTATTACTTGTTTTGAGTTGCAATGTCCCTTAATCCTTTACAGCACACATGAAAATCAAAGAAAACATGTACCTGATGAAGTTAAAGAGGAACAAACCAAAGAATGGTGTTGTGCAGAGTCATTGCATGCAGTTTTTGTTTGTCAGTCATACCTCAATAAAACTGGTTAAAAGGAACTATTGCAATAGGGAAGTGAGAATCAGGGGGAAAAAAAAGGCAAGAGATTTTTAAGTGTGGGTGTGAGCTCCTAGGAGCCATACCTAGAGGGCAGGAAGGGGAGGTTGGTCAGTGGGATTAGGCTGTTTTTGCTAATTGTTGCCTAATGAAGTTAGGCTTCCCCCCTCCCCCCTCCCACAGACGTGGGAGGCAGTGGTGTCACCTTTCTTGATGATTACATATCAAAGGGGTGGATCCCAGGTCCAAGAAAAGGAGTTTGGGAGAAGATCTACATCGCAAAAGGTCACAGAAAAAATTTGCAGTTGCGAAATCTTTGCTGTTGTTCTTGTTTTTAAACAAATGACCTAAGAAAGAGAGGTCAAAGGCCTAGAGTCAGGAAGAAAAGTGTCTGAAATTCAGTGAAGCTGAGGGGAGGGTTAAGGTCATCTCAGTCAGTGTTCCTTCGCCCATTATGAATACATCCAGTAAGCTATACATCCTGATAGAAGTTTTTCCTTTTCATGCTACTGTTGTGGAGTGTTGCATAAGTAAGCTTATTAACTGATTAATAAGAGAAAATCATGAATTCCAACTTCTCCTAGATCGCCAAAATTTCCTCTATTACACCTAGTAAATTTATAATTCGTAATGTTTGGGATTAAAGTGTTCTGTCACTCTTTTTAAGCTTCCCAGCCAGTGTTGATGCCATATGGAGAAAAGTAAGTCTATCTAGCTGGGAATTTTGGAACTCCATAATACTACCTCCTTCTCAAAACATGCTCTTACATAGTTAGCTCCCTGTGAGCATACCATCCGTTAAAATTTATAAACATCCTTCCATATTAAAAGAACTGAACTATTTTTATTTGCCAAAAGAGCACTAGATTTTCAGGCTTAACTCAATGTATTCAACTGAATCCTTGGTTTTTGGAGATTTTAGCAATGTTCAGTAATCATTTTACCCAAGTTTACTTGAGTAAAAATCACTTTTGATTAAAAAAGCTAGAATAGAGGTGCCTGAGTGGCTCAATCATTTGAGCAATGACTTGATTTTGGCTTTGGTCACGAGATGGAGCTTTGCCTTGGGCTCCATGCCGAGCATGGATCCTGCCTGAGATTCTCTCTCTCTCTCTCTCTCTCTCTCTCTCTCTCTCTCCCTGTCCCTCCCCAGACTCCTACCCAAGGTTCCTCTGGTTCCTCTCTCTCTCTCTCTCAAAAAAAAAAAAAAAAAAAAAAAGGCAAAGTAATGTTGATTGTAGTGAAACTCAACAGAAAATTGTCTGGTATTGGAGGCACATCACACATCAGGTTAACTCACACAAACGTTAGTTTATAAAGATAAAATGCACTTATCTTTTCATTCACGAATATTCTTATTGATTCATCAGTGAACAGTGGAACTTAATTTATTGCTTTTCATAGAACTGTCTAGTGAGAGAGATATTTATAGTTTTTGTAGCACAGTCAATGAATTTCTGATGCATGAATCAAATCTATAGGCGTACAAATATTTATAGTAATTTTCACATTATATAGTAATGTCTATATTATGGTATCTATAACTCATCAACCTGCAAACCACCAGCCTTTCAAGCAGGAAAAGATAAAAATCTAGAGAAAATAAATACTAAGTAAAAAACAAATACTAAAGTATAGTTTTCTCCCTCAACACATTTTACATTTTATACTCATATTTGTTTTATAAATACGATTAAATTTCCAAAAGTATCAGTGTGTGTGACTGTGTGTGTGTGGGTGTGTGTGTTTGTGTGTAGCAAGTGGATTTGGGTGATTTCTTATTTATAAATTTTATATTTAATTTTTTCTATTGTAATTTATAAGTGTTAAGAAACTATTAAATTTTATGCATTTGAAGAAATGCCTCCTCTCATTTTGGTGACTGATCATTAAGCCAGTAGGTACTCTTCTCTGTGCCAAGTTCACATCCAGTTTTTCAGCACTTACTGTGTACAGACCTGGTTTTACATTTTGTAAAATGATTTCTTTAACCAGTCTTCATTGCAATTTTTTTAAAAGCATATCAACCTAACCAATGTCTTTTTTTTTCAACCTGATCGATGTTTATACCACTGTTAGCTTTTGATAAAAGTTAAAGTAGAAATTCACAATTACTTTAAAATTTCCCTCTTCAGGGATGCTTGAGTGGCTCAGTGGGTTAAAGCCTCTGCCTTCAGCTCAGGTCATGATCCCAGAATACTGGGATCAAGCCCCACATCAGGCTCTCTGCTCAGCAGGGAGCCTGCTTTCTCCTCTCTCTCTCTGCCTGCCTCTCTGCCTACTTGTGATCTCTGTCAAATAAATAAATAAAATCTTAAAAAAAAAAATTTCCCTCTTCAGTAAGATGATTGGGGTGGGCCTCAGGGATCTCATCTATTGAATACGTATATTTATCAAGGAGTGTTATTCTTAGAGGGTTTTATGAGAATCATCATAATGGATATTTGTTTAACTATCTACCTGTTATACAATGTGCAGTTCAACATGAATGATTTAAACATTCTTAATAATATTGTGTAAAAACTTTTAACTACAGATGTGAGAAGTGATTCTTCATGAAATTAACCAATTTGTCCAAGGTCAGACACATTAATAAGTGACAGAAAAAATATTTGAATTCAGGTTTCTCTACTGCATATTTTCATTTTCATATAAAATTTATTTTGCTTGGTTGATGTAATGCTTATTTCTTTCTTTGACACTTTCTCAACCAATGCTATTTTGAGTCACTCAAAATTGAAAGCTTAGAAATAAGTATGATACCACTGATTATATTTTTTCTTCTTTCTTCTACACATATGTTGTTCCTTAAATGCAACTTTTGATATCATACCATTTGGACATATTTTCAAGTTCACAAACCACACTAAGCTTAAATAGTTACCATTATTTTGAATTATCTTAGTCCTCTATCATCCTATCATTTGAAATTTTTGTCTCAAGTCTTGAATCGAAACAAACTATAAGGTAATACTTAAAATTTTATTCATTCAATTACCAATTTTACTCATGCTCATTCTATTCTAGACATCAGTATAGGTTCAAAATTACAAACAAAAAAGACACAGTGTCTTCTAATGTCTGATATAACCTATAAATTCTAATATAACCTATAATTACTAGAATTTTGAACCCGTGCTAACTAAGGTTATTGATCCAATAAAGGTAATCCCATAAACCAATATGAGAATGAAGGTAATATGATCTAGTTGCACAAAGTACACAAAGTAAGTGCTATGACCTAGATTAAAAACCATCTGGCATTAAATCACGTCTCCTACAATAAGGACATGTAAGTATACTGCAATATATGTACCCTCTCTATTTATCTATATCTTTAGGATATATCTAACCTAAATGTAAACTAGCCTAACAATCTTCCTTTGCCACATAATTGAGTTTTAATAAGTTTTTGTCACTCTGAGTTTTTTGTTTGCTTGTTACACTGTTTTATTTTTATTTTGTTCTTACATTTTCCTTTTCATGATCTGGAAAAATTTCCCAACACTGAAAGACCTTCAATTTGTTGACTCATCTCTTTTTGTATGACTTCTGGTTAAAACTGGTTAATGCTTGCCTCCTCCTTTTAATACCTTGATAAGAGGATCCATTAGTAGCCAAGACATGCTTGTTTTTCCAACATTAGAGCTATAGACTCAGTAGATATTTGAACTGTATTCAAACAGATCATTGGCAGTAATATAACAAATGATGTCACTACATAATAAGATTCTCTGTTTTCATTTTATTTGTTATGCAATACAGGTAACTAAATGGAGGACAAATCATTCAAGGGTTTGTTTGCTTACTTGTGTGTTTTTGTTTTGTGATCATTGCAATCAACATCAGAGTTCCTCCCTAGAATATGCTAAATGGGTCTGTGAAAAATATGAGCATGGTAGCTGAAACGAGAGTAATGCATTTTTTTTTTAAAGATTTTATTTATTTATTTGAGAGAGACAGTGAGAGAGAGCATGAGCAAGGAGAAGGTCAGAGGGAGAAGCAGACTCCCCATGGAGCTGGGAGCCCGATGTGGGATTCGATCCTGGGACTCCGGGATCATGACCTGAGCCGAAGGCAGTCATCCAACCAACTGAGCCACCCAGGCATCCCGAGAGTAATGCATTTTGAACTCAACATGTGCGGTCATACAATAATGCATCACTGTTGAACTCAACATCCTTCAAAGGCGGATCTGGTTATTGCCATTGTTGAGTGTAACATGCAAACAGCAAAAGCTAGTCACCTGAAAGTGGAGTGACTACGTTAGATTTCTTATATTAAGACAAAGGCTGTGCTTTCTCTGTCTTGGAATAAACATTAATTTTGGAAATGGATTTCCCTTCACTGCCCATAGTACTTTATACAGCTTCACATTCATGGAATAACTATACATCATTTCATCATTAGTTATTTCAAGACATACTTCTGACCAGGGGACCCTTTTACAAGAAAAGAGTGATGAGGAAATGGTCTCACATCTGTGGGATTCATAGCCTTAACCATATGTATTTAACTCAATGATGCAGAGAGCTGTGAAATGGCCTGTTGGAGATGTAGTGATCCAGTGGCTGGGAGAATGTATCCCAGGCAATGTATGATTTGAACTAAAGAACAAGGTAGTTTACATTTCTTAGACCAGGAAACAAGTAGAATTTAAGTAAAGGGAAAAGGGATATTTTTCCTGTCAAATTTAATAAAACACTTGTTAATTTTTTTTGTCTCCTTTCCCTGAAATTTTGGACTCTATTGATTTAGAGGATTGGTTCTTAAAGAAAAAAATACAGCGATGACTTATAAATATATTTATAAAATATATAAATATAACATTTAACTGGATGTTAAGACTGCTATCTGGTCCTTTGTATAGCTGCTCATGCCATTTAACTAACAGGGAAAGGAGATTGCTCTATGGCTGGGGTGACTTATTCTAATCATTGAGGAAATAGAGTTGCTTTTTTTGAGACAAATGTAGTATGTCTGGAATCTAGGTGACTATGTCTGATATCTTTTAGTTCTTCCATGCCTAATATAAAAATATAATTAGTGCAACACATACTAGCAGCAGTATTAATGATGCATCCTTTTCAAGGATGAAGGTTTGGGTCTCTTCACCAGGTAAGACACCAGGTGAATCACTGGTACTGGCTGAAGGCAAAGGGCATATTTTATAGGGACAAGAAGGAGAAAGAAGAGAAAGAATACAGTGTTTTTCTTTTGTTGTTCCTTTATGTGCATATGTAAGCTTTCTTGTTTTCTTGTTTTCTTTTCCTAGTGTTTCCAAAGAGGCACTTTGCATTAAATTACAAAGTATCAAGTGACAAGATATACATCTACTAATCATTAAGTTCTAAAATATAAAATAGGGATTTTGTATGCACTGGAGGAGAAATAAACATTACCACAAGGTGGATAATGAGTTATAGGAATTGGATCTTTTTCATAGGAAAAGTAAGAGTCCATCATTTTTGTTCAGTGGATTGTTGGATCTTTTTAGTCAGGAAAGCTGCTGTTACTATAGTGTTACTGGAAATTACCTGTGAGGAGATACTGAGAATCCAAAGGGGTTGACTATAATAAACTATCTTTAGTATGCAAAACTGATCCCTCTCTCTGTATTCTTTAGTGTATAGAAAGTACTGGGGAAAAAAAAAAAAGAAAAAGAAAAGAGACTAAGGTTATGAGGATAACTGCTGTCAGGTTTCTGAATTAGATTTACCAATGAGAAGTATTCACACAAAGTTATTTAAAAAAAAAAAAAAGAAAGAAAGCTTCTTTCATAAGGCAATGGTAAATAGGCATGTGGGATTCAGAAAGTGGCAGAAGTGGTTTTCTCAAGTTTCTGAGATTTCCCATTACAAGTTGTACTATATGGTACCACAGAATGCTAAAATCTGCTCTAAAACAATTTTATTTTTACTTTTGCTCCCCCTGTTCTTCTGTCAAGTTAGTAAGCCTTAGTCTCTGTATTAAATCATGTCTTTCCATAATACTTAAAGTGGTTTCTGTTTTCTTTAACAAACTGACAAAATACACATGCATTTTCTGAAATAAGGTGTAAACCATCATGTCTTTGATCTACACAGAAAAATATTAATTTGGCAGATTTTCAAGATATACTAGTCAAAGTAAAAAGATCTATAGTTTGTTGACAATGCATCATGAAAAAAAGTGAATAAATAAATTAGATTTGCCTCTAATACATATAATAGTTACATGTATTGATATGTTTGCCCTTTTCTGATTATACATTGTCAAATTAAATACTAATTTAATATTTTCTTTAATAACCTTTTGACTTATATAGGATATTGGACCATTTGTTAATGCAATACCTTTTGCCTTTAACTATTATATATAAATAGCTACTTACAATGAATAAGATTAGCACCATTCATCATGTAGGATGTGGGAAGCATTCATTATGTGGCAAGCAAATATCTAGTCTCCAGAGTAACCAATTTTAAAGAATTCCAACTAGGATATAGAAAACAAAGATTTATAATACTAAATTCAATAAGAACACATAGGATGTCTAACAAGCCTGGTAGGCCTCAGTGTAAATAAATGTTATACCAAGTAAATATCAATTAAGATAAATAGAAGTCCATGACTATGTAATAGGTAGACTGGAGTAATAGGAAGTAATAGGAAGTTACAGTATGCAATAACTGAATGAAAAAAAAAAGTTACTTTTCATACTGGAAGACAAGAGAATGTTAAACTATGTTAACCAAGAACAAGGTTTGATCAGATATGTGCTTCAGAAATATTCAGAATTTCAGAAATATTCATCAGGTAGTGTGAAAAATTTGAATTAAAAAATTTCAGTAATAGAGATCAGTAACCCCTTAAGGAACATATGGAGTAAGTGGCAATAACCCATTATAATACATGGTTTAGTTGTCCTAAACCCTGTATTATATATATAAAATACAGACATTACATATTATATATCTTTATTATTTAATAATACATATGCATATATATCAAATATAAATATATATATATATATATAAAGAGAGAGAGAGAGAGAGAGAGAGAGTGTTATATATTATATTTCTTTTCCCAATCAGATAATATTAGGCTCCCTGCTTGGCAGGAAGCCTGTTTCTCCCTCTCCCACTTCCCCTGCCTGTGTTCCTCTGGCTATGTCTCTCTTTGTCAAATAAATAAATAAAATATTTTAAAAATATTTCCATTACATATTTAGTAATTATTTATCTATGGTAGTATATATAATTATTTGATGCAAAATACTTTGTCATACTATGGTATGACAAATCTTAGATAAAGATTTAAGATAAATACTATTTAATATAGTATGACAAATCTCAAGAATTTGGTATTTAGCTCATTCATTAATATTATGACAAATATTGTTTATTACAATTATCATGTGAAGGAATTTTACTGATTATCTACTATAAATGAAGGAAGGATGGAAGGTAATGCCATGAAAACCATAAATCCATAGGTGTAAAAAACAACCATTTAAATTGGTATCAAGGACCTGTATAAAATAGAAAAATAACAGTTGATTTGCATAAAATGCTTCAGTAGTATTTTATGATCTGAACAGGGTAATATTCCAATTCACATATCACAAGTTTCATTTCTCACTTCATCCTTTTGCTGTGTAAGTTCAGTTTCATCATTTCCTATTATGCCTTTATGCACCCTGCTGTTCAGGGATACTAAATCAATTGTTTATGTATGATCTGTCATTTGCAGATCATGTATGTTATCATACATAACTGCTTAGTTATTTTTGGTTTACCTACATGTTTAGATAAATATGTTATAGGAACGAAATCCTCATTGTCTAGTGCTTTATTTTGAAGCATTTGGGGCACTCCCGGTGAAAGGGCAGAACATTGTAACAGTGAGATCAAAGGTTACAAAAAGTGTTTAAAATAGAGGAGAAACCCTGTGACTTCTGAATGATTCATAACACCTGTCTTCACAGAGCAGGATTTCCATTTACCTCTAATGAACCTTTTAAAAGAAGATTGAAGACAGTTCCCTACTTTGTTTAAGGGTAGAAAAGCTTTGGATTAATAACTTCCAGGAAGGTACCAAAAAGACTTGGTCAACTTAGCATGGAGTTTTAAATATCTAATGGCAGCCAGGGATACAAATCATACCTAAAAATCATAAAAAAAAGTTCCACAAATATAACTGGACTCTAAATTTTAATATTTATAGCTGTGAAACATACAAAATGAAAACAAAGTGGTATCACAGTTACTTTTCTCAATTACTTCTCCCTGCTTTTATTTTATTTTGTTTTGTTTTGTTTTGTTTTTGTTTTTGTTTTTGAGAGAGAGAAAGCACACCCACCCATCAAGTGGTGGGGAGGGTCAGAGGGAGAGAGAGAGAGAGAATCTTAAGCAAGCTCCAGACCTAGCCAGAGCCCAATGTGCGGCTCTTTCTCACTACTGTGAGATCACGAGCAAGGCAAAATCAAAGTTGGACACTTTGCTGGTGTCCTGGTACCACCAGGTACCAGATACCCTAAGCTTCCTTTATTGATAATCAAAATATTTTTTAAATGCGCAATTCTTTTTTTAAAATATTTTTTAAAGATTATTTACTTATTATTTGACAGACAGAGATCACAAGTAGGCAGAGAGGCAGGCAGAGAGAGAGGAGGAAGCAGGATCCCTGCTGAGCAGAAAGTCTGATGTGGGGCTGGATCCCAGGACCCTGAGATCATGACCTGAGCTGAAGGCAGAGGCTTTAACCCACTGAGCCACCTAGGCACCCCTAATTGTGCAATTCTTTAGTGTCTTGATTTTGCATTCTCTTAGCAATGATTTCTTGGATGTGTCACTGAAGCATAGGTGATAAAAACAAAAATAAACAAGAAGGATTATATCAGACTAAGAATATTCTGCATGGCAAAGGAAACAACCACATTAAAAAAACAACCAACTGAGTGAGAGAAAGTATTTGCAAACCATATACAGTAGTCGCCCCTTATTTATAGGGGTTATGTTCCAAGACCCCCAACAGGTGTCTGAAACCTTGGATACTACTTAACCCCACATAGACTATGTTTTTTCCTATATATGCATACCTATGATAAAGCTTAATTTATAAATAAGGCCTAGTAAGAGATTAAGAAAAATAATAAAATAAAACAATTATAATAATATACTATATCAAGGTATGTGAATGTGGTCTTTCTCTCTCTTCTCAGAATGTCTTGTACTGTATTCACCCCTCTTCCTCTAAGAGGACAAAATGCCTATGTGCTGAGATGAAGTGAGGGGATGATGTAGGCACTACGAGGTAGCATTTGGCTATTTATCAGAAGTAGGATCATTTGCTTCTAGACTGAGGTTGACCACAGGTAATGAAACTGCAGAAAGAGAAGCTACAGGCAAGGTGGGGACTATAGTACCTGATAAACTGTTATCCAAAATAGGTAAGGAAACCTACAACTCAGTAACAAAAATAAAATAAAACAAAATAAAAACAAAACAAAAAACCCCTAATATCACAACTTTTTTTTTTTTTTTTTTCTGAGTAAGCTTCACTCCCTGTGTGGAGCCCAGCTTGGGGATTGAACTGATGACCCTGAGATCAAGACCAAAGCTGAGATTAGGAGTCTAGCACTTAATTGACTGAGCCACCCAGGTGCCCCTTAATGTCCTAACTTTAGAATGAGCGATTCCTTTTTTCTTGCAACATTTTCTTCCTGGTCTTCCGTAACACTACACTCTGCTGATGTCCTTCATACCATTCTGGTTACATCCCTTAATTTCCTCTTTTTAGGCTTCTTCTCTAATAAGGCTTCAGATATTATAAATCTACTATTTGGCACTAGAGCTTGTTCTTTTCCTATCCCGCATACTCTTCCCTGACTCTGACAAATAAATCATGAATTTTTTTCTTTTTCTTTTTTGAAGCCCTGTTTTCATCTCTGTGAACTATTGTGTGATATGGAGTTCAACCATTTATTTGAAACCACTGAGGTCTCCGGGAGCATACAAATTATGTACCTTTCAGATGTTAGATAGACCCATATGAGGTCTTATAGAAATTACAACTGTACATGGAGCCACACCAAGTTTATAAATATTTACATTAAGTGAGCCTAATTTTTAAAATATTATACAGCTTCATATCAATTTAGATCATTTTGCTGCCAAATCAGTGCTGTGCATTTATGAGAGTATCACTTGATTTTTAAGGAACTTTAAATTTCAAAAACTGAAATAAGGATTGTCAATACATAGCTCTCCTTGGATACTCCCCTCAAAAAACAAAACAAAGCAAAAACACCAGCAACCACCAAAACCAAATCAACAACAACAACAACAATAAAGCCAAGAAATTCCAAAGACAAATTCTTAATTATCCCACTCCAAGCTTATCTTCTTTCTCCACCTCAGTTACCAGGACTATTAAACATTCAGTGAGACAAACCATATACCTATTAGTTGAATTTAAATTTTATTTCTCTGTCATGTTCTATGTCTACTTGAGCAATATTCAGTGTCATTTTAAACATACATTCATACACACAGACTTGGGGTGCGCACACACCACACTCACCCTCCAACAGCCTCCATTTCTTTCAGTTCACCCCATCCTTACCGACACTTTCCATATTCAACTACTGCCATTGTCCAACTGGTACAGAACAAAACCCCTCACACTAGTCTTCCATTATCCCCTTTTGGTCTCTTCCAAAGGATTCCTTTTCTTTAAAGACCTAGTGATCATGTACATGCCAAACATTCCCACACAATGATATGACATCCCATGCTCTTTCCTCTACCTGGAGTCAACCTTTCTTTCTTATTAAAATCTACTTAAGATGGGAGATAGTACAGCTGCAAGACATTGCAAAGTTGCTCTGGAGTTTGATTATCTGAATTTTAATCCATGATCTAGACCAAATTAGTTACGTGATATTTTTTCTTTTTTTTCCTCTCAGCACTTATCAGAATTCCAATTTTTGTTCATTTAATAAAATATTGTTTTATATTAATCTTTATCACTGAACTACAAACCTAAAGAAGAAAATAATTATTCTAATTTAACTAATCATTATATTCTTAACAGATTATCTTACATATAGATTATATTTTAAATAATATATGAATAATGGATAATGTAAAATGACTTGTAAAGTTTGAGTTGTAAAAATAATAGAGTTGTAAAATGATACAAATGAGTTATAAAAAAATTAAATAAGTATTTTTACTTGAAACAAATTCTTGATCCTAGCTACTTATATTGGTAACTTTCAGTATGTTAAGAGATAAAGTTACAATCCTCTATATAACTGGGTTTTTCAAATGTGTGAAGGGTGATGGGATGTATTTTCAATGTTATTTTTAAAGATATCAGTTACGAATTGAACCTATAAGAAAGGAAGAATGTCTCCAAAAACTTATTCCTTGAATAAAGGTTAACTTAAACGCATAACTTTATAGGGTTTTTGTTTAGTCCAATACTCCTTTTAAATGCCAGACTATCAGACTCCCTTCTTGAAGAAGTTAAGCATCTATAATAGAATAAAAATATTTATAAATATTTTGAAATTATTTAAAATATAATTTTATATAAATGGTAAGAATTAATTTGGGAAATAAAACATTGTTTGTAATTAAATTGCAAATTATATTATTACTTTGAATACATTTTGGCTTTGCTTTATAATAGGAAAGATACAGTTTGCTGTACATCACAAAGTCAAAAAAATCAATATAAATTAAGTTGAAGCTTGAGAGAATAGCTCTGTTCAAAATCAGTGTTGATTTAAAAATCAATGCAAGTTTAAACAAACATGTTATGTTTTATTGATATAACATGCATAACAGTAGGACAGGGTAAAGAATTTTAAAAAGAAAGAAAGGAAACCTTGAATGCCTCTGTGAGCTACCACCCAATGTGCCTAAGATAGAGGAAGACCCGGGCACATCAACACAGTTCCAGTCTGCCCACCAATCGGGAAATTCAAACATGCTTCACTAATAAAGATTCTTATAAACCTACACATACAGTAGGAAATATTGATTTGAATTTGTTTCTATTCTATAAATGTAATGCCACTGCTTGTTCATTGTATAAACCTATAACTTAATTATAATATGCAAGCCAAATCAACATTTGTAAGTTGGAAGGAAGAAAGTTTTCCTCTAATTATTATATAAATTTATCTGCATTTTCTGGAAGTAACATTGTTTGCCTACTTTTTATTTTTTTAAAATCAATTACTCTCAGTTCCAAGACAACATTTAAAGCAAATATTCTTTACAAATTAAATATATATGCATATTTATATATACAATAAAATTTATTTTCTATTTTTTAAAATATTTTATTTATTTATTTGAAAGAGAGAGACAGTGAAAGAAGGAACACAAGCAGGGGGTGAGAGACTGAGCAGGGAGCCCAATGCGATACTTGATCCTAGGACCCTGGGATCATGACCTGAGCTGAAGTCAGAGGTTTAATGACTGAGCCACCCAGGAGCCCCTAATTTATTTTCCATTTATAGTTAGGATTTTAAAGCCCCAACAATACTTCTAATGAAAAGAAAAAAAAAGTGTTTCTAACTATAGCTATGTCTCTCTACCTTCAAAATCAAGTAATATTTTGTTATTTTAATATGGTTGCATGTTCATGTGTTTCTTCAAGTAGATACGAAGAATATTTAAAACAATTGCAGATAAGTCAAATTCTTCAGTCCTGTATTCCAGGAGGTGACTTTAATTATTAGTTTCCTGTATTCCTGTCAAAAACTCCAAGGTGTCTGAGACTTCACCCTACTTACAAACAAATATGTTCAAGTGTGTAAAGGAAGAATACTCCTTGTGTGCCTTTTCAACACTCAGTACTGCTACAACAAACACTACTTTCCTTTTGACCTTTTGGTTCCTGGATGTGTGAGGGGTTTCCCATACCAAGCAATTCTGCCACACCAGATGACTCCTACAATTCAATTCAGTTCTGACACTCTGTGGAGTTAGTGTCAGATCCCACAGGTTAAGGGCTCAGTCAACAAGACTGTATCCTCCCCACAGTCCTTTGGACCTATCAGCTATAAATCAGTGTCCCATCACCATCTTCTTGTGTTCGATTAATTGGCTGGAGCACCTCACAGAATTCAGGAAAACAGTTCACTTACTAGATTACCAGTCATTATAAAAAAGATGTACCTCAGGAACAAGTAGACAGAAAAGATGTCTAGGTCCAAATATGCTGGAAGAGGTAAGGAGCTTCCATGCCCTCAGAGCAGATCACCTAGCATCTGCACATGCTTACCAACCTGGAAGCTCTTCAAACCACATCCTTTCAGCTTTTATGTAAGTTTCATTTCATAGACATGATTGATCAAATCACTGACCATTGGTGACTGATTGAACCTCCATCCCATGTCCTGGAGAGGTGGAGGGTGGGACTGAATGGTCCAATCTAAGCCTGTGGTTGGTTCCCATGGCAACCAGCCCATCCTTAGGGGCTTCCAAAAATCACCCTATTAACATAAATTCTGGTGTGGTTTTAAAGGGTTTCTTTAAATAACAAAAGACACCTTCACTGCTTTTATCACTTAGGAAATTTCAAGGATTTTAGAAGGTCTGTACTAGAAGTGGAGATGAAGATCAATATATATTTCTTATTATAAATCACAACATCACAGACTACCATCCTGTGATGTTGTGATTTATAATAAGAAAAATGAAGAAATATGAAGACCACAGTTTTCATAGATCCCAGCAGGTAATAGATGACTCCTGGGTCAGAGGCAAAGAACTGGATAACTGTGGCCCAACAGGCAGCATGAACATGCTGTTCACACTAGGTCTACATCCCCTGGGAGTGATGCCAATCAGACAAGTGAATGCAATGTTATAAAACCCGAAGATAAAAGATACAGTTTGAGCACTAAAAAACTCTAATATTTAATGATTATTTTAGTCTGCAAGAAAGAATAAGAACAAATTTGCTAGGTGAGTTAGAAGTAAGCCTTGGTGATGTTGTGTTATAAAAACCAGGGAGTATTTGGTTGAAGTGTCCCAGAAGATGAGTTGTTTAAAAATGTTCATGGACCATAGCAGAAAGGAGTGCACTGGTGAATAGACTTTTTTTTTTTTTTTTTTTGATGGATTGATGAGAACACAGACTTTGTTGGGATATACAGTTTGTAGGGATGTGGAAAGGTATGACATGATTTTATGAAGTTTTCATTTTCAAAAAAGCAGGGAGGACAGTATATTCTAAACATTTAAAATAAGGCAATTGACAGAGTGAAGTTGATTACACAAGGGAGAAATGGACTGTTGGTGAGCTTAGAAAAAATAAAAGACCCAATGCACAGAAATTTCCAGTGAAATTAAAGGACTTCCAAAATAGGATTCTCATAACAGCTGGAAACAGAAATGAATGAATTAATAATCTTGGACATAGAGCAAATATAGTTGGTAGTAAGGCCCAAGAAATCATGGGAATGAATGACTTAGATAAATGGAAAAAAAATAATTTTTTAGAAACAAGAACAAGGAATTGAAAGTGTAGAAAATTGAGAGGATCACATATCCGCACATTAAAATTAGTCAAGATTGTGACAGGATGTGAAATGGAAAGGAAGACTGTTAGCTATGTGTCAAGTTGTTAATAGATAACATGAAGCAAACTGCATTTTGTTAGATGTTGGAAATGAGATCAAGAAAAAGATGGTATAGTCAAAGAAAAAGATGGCATAAGTCAATAACTGGGAATTTTTTTTTTATCATTGATGTAAGTATATACTCATGTATACATCCAATTATATATATATAAATTGATTTATAATAGTGACTATCTTAACATAAACTATGTATTATAGAAAAGTAACCATTATCACTATCTTTATTAAGTGATAGTTTGTAATTTCACATTCTAATAACTTACTAGAGAATATTCACAATAAAAGTATGAAAGCCACTTACCAATAATTTTCTTTTTTAAAAGATTTATTTACCTATTGAGAGAGAGAGAGAAAATGTGGAGCGAGGGAGAGGGAGAGAGAGTATCTCAAACAGACTCCTCACTGAGCACAGAGCCTGACAGGGGCTGGATCCCAGGACCCTGAGATCATGACCTAAACTGAAATCAAGAGGCAGTGCTCAACCAACTGAGCCACCCAGGCCCTCTGAGCTCTTCAATAATTTTCTAAGTAATATTATCTGGTATGGATAGAGCCAATATTTTTAATCAGTTATAACATATCTCTAGTACATTTAAATACTAATATGTTACAAGAAAATCCATTCTTGACATTATAATTTGAGAATATAATAAAACAATACCTATATCTAGTTTCTTATTTTGTCTGAAATACATTTAATCCAAAAATAGTATTTCAGACAGGAAAGGGAATGAACTCTTCTTATCTGTGTTAACTGATTCTTTTTTTTTTTTTTTTTGATGAGCTTTTTATTGCTCAAAAGGTAATCTACCTATGACTCAACTCTTTTTGAAATATTTTCAGTAAATGCAGACTAAGGGTACTTTTTTACTGTATTTATGTATTTTCTCCATTATTTTTTCCTTACATGCACTTGAAGTCTTATCACAAGTCAAGCACTGCCTTGACGACTCAGTGAATGGGAACATTTCAGAATTTTCTTTTATTTTTTTTTTTGCTCAGTCTTTCCCCCAAAATATTTATAAACAGTATATTTAGGAAATAGGATCCTATCATTCTCATACTTAAGTGATTAGAAATTCATTTATAGATTCTCAGAACATCAAATAACTGTAGTGTTAAAAACAAAACAAAACAAAAATAAAACATTAAGAGGTGGTTATTATTGTTAATGTTATTCCAGTGAAAAAAAGGAGGATAAACATAAACCAGCTGACAGTCACATAGCCAGTAATGATGTGAACTCAAGAACCTGAGTGTTTGCTCTTACTAACTGTGCTGGTCTGTCTCTATCCACTGTCTTCCCCAATCCCTCATTGTATGTCAGTGGCTCACCTTCCCATTTCTCTAATGTCTTCCAAAAGGCTTCTATGAATCTTATGCTTTCCTGGAAACTCTGTCAGAATCCATGCTTGGTGAAGCAGATGACCTCATTTCCTTAGGTTAGTCCTAGTCTTCAAATATTTTTTAAGTAATGCATTATAAGACCCTAGGAGATTTGCACCAGCTGAAGGGTGTTGTTTTTTGTTTTGTTTTGTTTTGTTTTGCAGCTCTTTTAATCTGTAATGAAACTGATATCAAAAACTTAGTTTATTCCACCTTATGGAACCTCCCCCACACCTGTTTACCTTTTAAAGGAAGATGTGAGCACAGAGGCACCTGGTAACAATAAAGTGTTCCATGTTATTACTGCTTTTGGGTCAGAAATCATTGGCACTTCAAAACATCAAACACATCTCCCTTACCTCATTTCAACATGGACAGATATTTCTGTGTTCCTCAGTGGTAATATTACAATTATGAAAATTTTGGATAGAATTTTAAAAATTTTTAAACACAGATTTTTGTCTTTTCTCTTCTCCCTTTTTTCAAAATTTCCATCCTGGAAACAATGGTTCAATGTGAAGACTCGATATTCTGAACACTTTCATATATATATATGAATAGAAATGAGCTTAAGAATATTATCATGGAAGGATAGCAAGACCCACAGACACAGAAAATTATTTTTTTTATGTGGTGACTGCCATATACTCTTCACTGTTGAAAATTTGCTTTTTGTTTTGATAAAACAAAAGGCCATCAACTAGATCTTTTGTACCCCATCTCAAATGCTCTTCTGTGCATTTGGTATCAGGGAAAAAACATAGGTGCTCCTGCTTTACTACGCCTAGAGAGTGCACACCATTCTTCTTACTTCTACCCTTGGCTAGGGAATGTATCGCTGTGGTTTCTCTGTCTCTCCCTATCTCTCTCTTAGTTTTTCTTTCTCAATGTTTCTGAAACTCTCTTTGTGTTTGTTCCTCTTTTTCAGTCTCTCTCTCTCTCTCTCTGTCTCTCTCTCTCTCACACACACTCACACACACACACACACACACACACACATACATACACACACACATGCACCACCACCGCCACCACCACCAACACAGAGGTTGCCCTGAATGGGAGGCCTCTCCTTTAACAACCTTGCTGATGCCTACATACCTTGTCTGCTCTACAATTCCCTTTTCTCCAGTCTACTTTCCCTAACTTTGGAAATATGAATATAGTTCCTGAAATACAGACAGGAATTTCATTATAATTCTTTTCACAATGTTCCTTTCTTATAACCAGCTCAATGATCTAAGAATTAAAATATAATAATTGCCAGTCATTTTTTTTGGCTTCTACTATGACACTTTTCTTCAGATAAAATCAGGACTCATGGCTTAAAGCTCAAATGGGGGAAACCAGTAGATTTATGTAAAGTTCTGAAAAATCTACACTGCAATTAACACTTTTCATATCATATGCCAAATTCTCATTCCTTTTAAGACAACTATACCAAGACATTCTTTTATTAAAGTTCAATGTCAAGTCCTACCTAGGTAATTAGCATTAATAGAGAGCAGTAGAAGGGAAGACTGGCAAAATGTCAAAGAATTTAAGATCTTACAATAAGTATTTTAAAATGGTTTACAACTGTGACAACACATGAACAACAGATAAATTTGAAAATACATGCCACTGTGAATCCACAGAGAGCGACTTATTATATCTAATTGGGTAGAGTGTTGCATAATTGCACTTCCCCAAGTCCGGTGACTAAAAAGAATTTCCTTGTACATGTAGAAGCATTTCAGAAGTACGTAGCTCTGAGGTCTAAAGGCAACATCCAGATGCTTAAAAGCTTGCAAAGAGACATGATAAGCTATTGCTATAAGTGAGAGCATTCAGTCTGAAGCATTGCAGCTTCTAGAATTTTTCTGTAGCCATTTTCAATACTTAATGAGTACCTAAAATATGATGGATCCCCCAAATATGCATATATCCAGAAGGATTTTCTTTCATTGAGTATGACTTAACAAGCACACAGAACATGTAATTTTCAATTGCATTTGTTAAAAGACATCACTCCAAACAATTGGCTAAAAGAATAAAAAGAAGTTATTTGTTCACTTAATTGAGAAGTTCAGAAGTGGAAAATGCTACATATAAGACTTTATCCAGTCAATGATATCACCATTTCCACAAGATGGGAAGAGAGACTTCATTTCATTAAACATTTAAATCTTTACACACATAATCTTGAACCTTTCTCTGTGGACAGGAGGATTCTCTGCACTGAAGATTTTAATTGGAGGTGTAGTCCCGAGCTAATCACTGTGAAATGGGATAGGATGATATAATTTTTACAGCCAATCAGGGACCACCCTTAATGCTGAGGACACTATGATTCCCACCTAGGTTTTCAACATAATTAGGCAGGGGAGGACTGAATTTTCAGAATGTAAAAATACCCATTGAAGATACACAAATAAAAAATGCTGAAAAGTCCTAATTAAAAAATAATAATAATAACTTAGGGGAATATGTCATTATAATTCTGATTGATAGCATGGTTGTTTCTTGTTATGTTAACAGTAACAATTTTTGAGTTGCTCTTAGCCTTTGTCCTTTCTGATTTTATTCTTGCCTTCTCAGTAAATATGCATAGGTAGCATTTGGTCGTTTGGTAGAAGTAATAAGATTGCTGAACAGCTATAGACCCTTTGCTAAGCAGGTCTATGAGTGCCAGATATTGATCTAGCAATGTACTGGCTCAAATCCATTTTAATTTGCTTTTCCATTTTTATCTTCCTATGGGGGGCTACATTTCTGCCTAGTATGCTAGAAAATAAACTCGTTGTTAATTATAGTGCTTGTATTTCTCCATAGAGCTAGCAAGAGCAGCACTGACATTGAATTCTGCAATATAAAATAATGCCCACACAGAAAATTAATATGATTAGATTTTTTATACTTGAGCCATACTCTTGTCATTTATTTAATTTCAGAGGAAATTAAAAATAGCTATATTCTATAGTCCGGAACACAGCAAGTCAAGATGGTCTTGGATAGCTGTTCTGTATTGTAGCACATAGAATGTTACAGAAGCGCATTGCTGGTGCGGAATTTGTCAATGAGGAAACAAGATATATAATTATGGCACATGAATCCATATCACTTAAAAAGGAAAAAAAATCTTGTTTTTTAAGATTTTTTTTTTTTTAATTTGACAATGAGAGAACGAGAGAGCACAAGCTGGAGAATGGCAGGAAGAGGAAGAGGGAGAAGCAGGCTCCGGCTGAGCAGGGAGCAGATCCTGAGATCATGACCTAGGCTAACGGCAAATGCTTAATGACTGAGCCACCCAAGTGTCCCCTCACCCACTCCCCCAAAAAAAGATCTTAGCAAGAGGTAAAGTAAAGATATTCTTTTTATTTTTGTTATTATTAAATTATAAATAAAATTCACTATCCATCAATATATTAACCACACTTGAGAATCATTACATTTTAAGAGTTGCTTCTGGATAGTCCTACAACATATTGAACAGATATTGGCATTTTAAGTTTATTAGATGGGAAATGGGAACTCCTACAGAATTTATCTTTCACCAGTCTCATTGTTAGCTTACTCGTATCTATATAACCTCTTAGGCACTGCATACAATATCCAGTAGAAATCTCATTAAGGCAGAAAGTGAAGCAATTAGCATATTGTGACTGGTGTCCAAAGAGAAAAACAGGAGAGGGTTAATTTTAATTTCTTCTAGGAGTATAATAGCAATTATATTTTTTTAAAAAAATCAGATAGGTCTATTTATTAATATACTATAGAACCTATGACTTTCAGTAATATTTAAGAATGTACAATATTATGCTGAATTTAGGAAAGAATGTTACTTTTGAATATGACAGACGAATTGGACTTTATAATAATAAAAATTGTGGAACATATTTACATTTAGCCGTTAAGTCATGGACTGCTGTCAACTAACAATATTTTGTAAACTGTAGTTAACTGCAAAATAAATAATTTAACTACGTTAAATAAAGGAAGGGGACTTTCTTGAATCGAAAAAATTTTAACTGGGATCATAGTTATGTGTTACCTATTGTGCATTGTCTAAAAAGCATTGTTGTAATATCTTGTGCAGTTTTTTGTTGCTTAAGGAGGAAGGTAAAAGTGATCTAGATTATTCCATCGTAGCCTTCCTTTCATTAACTCTAAATATATGTGAGGTTTACTCACAAAAGCTGTTAATGAACTACTAATAACACTAACTCTCTAAAAATATGTCATGAAAATGAAAGCCACAGAACTCCTGGATTACTTCTTCCCATTCTTTCTTAGCAGTTAAATAAAATGGAACAAAATAAATCTGCTCTAGTTTATTCAAACCCAAAGACAATGTGAATTACGTCCTTCAACTTAACTTGCAACAGAGCTGTTGCTTTAAAGAAGCAGTGCTAGAAACCAGCTTCCAACAGCATAAGAAACGAGTGGAAAAGTAAGCTCTGAAAAGTTTTTTTTTTTTTAAATTTCGTGTGTGTTTCCTGCTCATTGTGTATTGATGTATATATTTAAGTACATAATCAGTACTTCTGAGGACAGCATTGCCTCTTTTTATGTATTTAAAATAACATACTTAGCTAACACCATATGGATGCATAAGTTTTTTGCCATATTCATAAAAATAAATGTCATAAACACCCTTTGATGTATACATACGCATATTTGTGAATATTTATTATAAGGATAAATTCTGAGAATTCTAATTGTTTATGACAACAGGCACATACATATTAACACAATTGTCAAGTCCCCCAAAAAGCTATTCCAATTTCTAATCTTATTAACCATTATATAGAAATACTAATTTCTCTTATAATTTTATATTTTAGGAATTCAGAAAAGATTGGCATACCTTCTTAAAATGTTAAGTAACATCTTGTTTTTAAATGGCTTGGAAGCTTGAAATTAAATTCTTACATGTGTAGACTAAAATTAATATAAAGCATTTAGCAAATATTTTATTTACTTATTTAACATTGAAAAGCCTAAAAATTACATTTAAAAATCCTTTTTTTCCAACAACTTCATTGGAAAACTATAAAATCTTTCTTGGATTAAAGTGTAACAAATAAGATTATAATGTGTTACAATCTGAAAGTGTTACTAATTTCCACTTTAACATTTATTCATATAAGATGCTATAAATCCAGGGGCATCTCTGTGGCTCAGTCATTTGAGCATCTGACTTTGGTTCAGGTCATGATCACAGGGTCCTGGGATGGAGCCTTGCATCTGGGTCCCTGCTCAGCTGAGAGCCTGCTTCTACCACCCCCTCTGGTACTCCCCCTGCTTGTACTCTCTCCCTCTCTTTCTCTTTCTTTCTGTGTCAAATAAGTGAATAAAATCTTTAAATCCATACTGTAGTGGCAGATTTCTTCAATTTAACTACTTGAAGAAAAGTCTAATGTGTTAAATATTCTGTGTAAGCCTGAGAGGTAACAGGGTTCTCCCTTTTCTGGGGAGTGCGGTTCACGTCTGAGGTCAGAACATTCTGGTATTCAAGTTGGTAAAATTTGGAATGTTCTGCTTGATGTCATTAACTGTAGGAGTATCAAGACACAGACTTCTTGTGATATATGAACTATACACATATGGAGGTCCTGATACGTGATTTTCCTTCCACATGATTAAATAAAAACACTGGCAATTTCTTGTAGTAATAAGACATTCTGGCATTCACAAATCCAGTAAATAACAAATATGAACAAATTGATTTGTAATGATTTTTTTCCCACTTCCTCATAGACACACACACACACACACACACAAGGTAGAGAGAGAGCCAGAGAATCACTTTATTTTTTAATTATTGTATTGACCAAACCAGTCGGACCATGCTTTCCCTGTTAAAATTTATATTCTTTAGAAAAATGTAGCACATTGAAACTACCATAGTCCAAGAAACAAACTCAGTTCTTTATTTACTTTTTTTTTTTACTCGGTTGGTTTTCAAATATATGTGTTCAGCAAAAGTCTTTAAGAGGGCTGATGAGGTATTTGCTAAGTCCCTTTGCCATCACTTCTGCCATGATTTGCTTTCAATTTCCAAGGCTTCCTATAGCTTCAGAGGAGCTAGAACAGCACAGTATGGACTAGGCTACTTCCCCACGGGCATGCTGACATTTTACCTCAGAGGATCAAGATCATCTTGTCTCTCTGTGTTTTGCAACAGGGTAACAAAAAGACTTCATGATCCGTCACTCACATTGAACTGAGGTGGATTCAACCCCATTGTTCAACCATCTAACCCCAGTTGTTTGTTTGTTTGTTTTTTAATATTTTATTTATTTATTTGACAGAGATCACAAGTAGGCAGAGAGGCAGACAGAGAGAGAGGAGAAAGCAGGCTCTCCGCTGAGCAGAGAGCCCGACGCGAAGCTCGATCCCAGGACCCTGGGATCATGACCTGAGCTGAAGGCAGAGGCCTTAACCCACTGAGCCACCCAGGAGTCCCCTAATCCCAGTTTAAAACGTAATCGCACCCATGTTGTTTATGATTAACAGAAAAATCACATTTGTATATTAAAAAGTGGAAATATTTATGTGGACACTACTGTTCTTAGTATTCAGTGTTATATTTGGTTTTAGATTTCTGCGTGACAAATATGGATATGTCGGATCCCATTTCCACTCCCCTTCTAACATGTCACCTAAACGTGCCTCTATAACTCTTATCTAGATAGCACGACCCAATATATTATGTTCAGTTTTAACTTTTATTTACAGAGATGTATAGAACTAGCCTTCTGGATACAGGTGTATGGAAAAATTTTTAAATGCGTAACTTAAAAATAATTGCATATTTTCTCTTTTTACATTGATAAAAGCACTCAGTTCAAGACGTGGTGACACAGCCTGGAGAGTAGAGAAAAAGATCTAATGCGTGGGAGGGAACCATCAATGACGCAGTTGGACGTGGTGATAAGGAGAAAACGTGTTGACTTTAGAGAGTGTTATGGAAAGCATTCATCTCTTGCTTCCTGATGTTATTTCTATAAATTATTAGTACTGGGAGCACTCTAACACAGAATAGGGGAGCTCTCACATTCCTTTGACTTGTCACAGGCTCAAGCTGTGATGACTAACCCTTTTACCCCTAGATGGCCTACAGAGAAGTTCTCTGGCTGATTTCAGATATTATTTTTTTCACAGTAAGAATGCCAGTAGAATAGCTAGGAAGAATATAATGAAGTAAAATTCTGTTCTCTTTTCCTCCCCTCTAGGTATCTTCCAACTGGCAGGTTTTGTTGTGGTTGCTGATAAAAATAAGGTATAGATGCTCCAACCCAGTAAGGGGTCAAGCTATTAGAGACATAATAGAAGTTTTTGGTCACATATCACCATATCAGTGAGAACCAGCCTGACCCCCTTGCCCTCACTATCACACATGTACGCCTTATAATTCAAATAGTTTCTTTAGAACTCTGGGTCGCCTTTTCTGTTCTCTATTTTTATAGTATGCTATCATACTGGATAATGCATTATATTATTTGCTTATTTGTCAGCCTTTTTTAAAAATTATTGCTTAATGGACAAGGTTTTTGTTTCTTTTGTTCACCTAGAAGAGTGTATGGCACATAGTAGCCACTTAATAAATATTTGTCAAATAGAATAAACTATTTTGTAAATGTAGAACTCCCATTTGGCTGGACAAAGTTTTGGTGTCTCCTTTCCATCTCTCCAGAGATGGGATAGAAACAAGCAACTTCCTGTCATTGAACCACAAGAAGAGAAACTATGGTAAGAGAAAAAGAGGATGGGTAGTTAGAAGTGAAACCATACAGAATCTCGTCTTCACTTCCTAATCATATAATCTTGAAAAAAATTGCTTGATATCTCCGTTGCACATTTTTTTCCACCTGACATCTTATCTCACACTTTTCCTCCGTTTTCAGGATATCATGTGCATCAACTGTTTACATAATAAATCCTACATGGTTCTTATTATCAGGACAGATAATCTGGCTGCTTTTCACAAAGAGCAGAAGTGCTGGAACCAATAGAACCATTAGACTATGGTGCCCTGGATTTTTTTACTCTTATGATTGCTTTTTGATTTGGAGATAATCATATGGTAGGAAAATTAATCTAATGGGAAAGAATTCTCCCGAACTGATACCACAGTTATTAGACTCTAAAAAATGGTATGAATTAGCTTGCAATTCAATGAACTAAAACAAAGGTGTTTCTCTTTTCCTTTTCCTCTTTACTTTTTAAAATTTACATTCCTTCCCTGGAGCATATTAAAAGTCAGGTAGCAAGAAAAGTATTGACAAACTCCATGGTTAATTCTGGGTTTTTGAATTGTCATTTTCATTTGGAAAGTAATGTGTGAGGAATTTATATGTAGAGTGTAAACTGAAAAAATGGTTATATTTAGTTCTGGATTTTTCTCGTGCTTTGTAAATTTTGTAAATGAAAGACTCATGATGTAATAGTTTAATATAGTCTGTGACTCATTGCAACTTTGGAAAGTAAGGTACTTGAGAGCCTTTGCATTGGAAAGTTCCACTTTGGAAGTTCTTAGGATGCTAGTTAAAGGCCTTCGAGGAGAATATGACAAACTTGTAAAATTATATTAGGAACCCATATACACACAAATCTGGTTTGGATAAGACATAGAAAATGGGAGATAATATAGCAACTAGATTTTATTTATAAAATTAAAGTGAGACAACTCATTTTTTGAGTCTTTTTTTTTTTGCCCCCCCCCCCAATGGTAGCAAAATATTCAGGAAATCTCTCTGAACATGGAAAAGAGATCCCATCAGTAGTGTTGTGACATATTAAATTATTGCCAATTGAATATTTGCTATTATATGAAACTCATTTTATAACCCTGTCTCACAAGCTTGGGTGAACAAAAGAGGAGAAAAAGGAGTATAATTTGAGGTGGAAAATAGAATAATGACTTCTTGACAATGAAAGTAGTTTTAAGGATGTGTTCCACAGACACTTAGAGTTCATTGACAGCAGCTCTTTGGTACATGAAAACATGTGACACAGCCTTATTTTTAAATATTTTAACTAATTTCTTCAAAAAGAAATGAGGATGGAGAAGAAAGGTGACCATCTTCCCAGGCTAAGTCTAGGCATTTAGGTAAGGATTACATTCACATTGTCAAGCAGAAGTCATCTTATTATTATTTTTAAAAATTTTATTTGTTTGACAGAGAAAGACACAGGTAAAGGGAGAACACAAGCAGGGGGAGCAGGAATGGGAGAAGCAGGCTTCCTGCTGAGTGGGCAGCCTGATGTGGGGGCTTCATCCCAGGACCCTGGGATCATGACCTGAGCCTAAGGCAGAGGCTTAACGACTGAGCCAGGCTTAACGTTAAGCTGCCCTTAACTAATAAAATGCCCCAGAAGTCACCTTATTTTGATATTGTATTTCTTTTTGTTTTTTTTTTTCCTATACTTTTGGTTTCTCTTCTCTTTTTATAATTATCCCATCTCTTTTTATAATTATCAACTTTTCCTCATTATATTTTGTAATATATTTAACAATGTTATTTTAAAGTCATGATCTGCTCATCTCAACTTCTCAATTATTTGTCATCTTCATTATTCTTGTTTTTGTTTTGTTTTGTTTTTTCGTTGACATTGGGTTGCCTTGCTGTTTTTTGTTAATTTTGCTTTATTTTTTGTATTTTAGACATTTTGTATAAAACAAGAGTAGAGCCTAATGCAATTAAGTTTTATCTCCAGAAAAGAGAGAAAAAGAGACTGCACAATCATGAGGGAGATAACCAAACATATGCACAAGAGTTTAGCATGGGATCTAGCAGGCAGAATTCCAAGATGGTCACCATGATTACCTCCCCTTGGTGCACTGGTCCTGCTTGTTCTTCTCCCCTTGAGTATAGGTTGGACTGTAAATATTATAGAGAATCTCTCTTGGGGTTAATTTCCATTATGTGACACACGGGAAGGATTTTTGTAGATGTGATTAAGGTGATAAAAGAGTTGATTTTGAAATAATCAAAAGAAAGATTATCTTAATTATCCTTCTGATTCATTCAAATGGGAGCCTTTCAAAAGGGTCAAAGATTCAAAGGGAGAGAGATGTTCCTGTTTCCTTTGATGAGTGACCTGCGATTTTGGGAGCCTTCTGATTGATGAGAGCAGGCAAGACAACAGGTAAGAAAACAGGGACCTCTGTCTTGAAACCATGAGGAACTGGATTCTACTGAAAATTAGGTGGGCTTGGAAGATGACAATGAAAGTAGTTTTAAGGATGTGTTCCACAGACACTTAGAGTTCTTAGAAGATGACCCTGAGCCTCAGATGGAAGCACAGCCTTAGCCAACAGCTTGATTGCAGCCTTGTGAGAGCCTGAGCAGAGGACTCAACTAACCCACCTCAGACTTCCCACCCATAAATACTTGGAGATCATAAAGCTGTGTCCCCTGAGGTGCTAAATTGTGATAATATGTTCTACAGTGCTAGAAAACTAATACACTGCAATTTTGGCAACATTAACTTATTTCACCATGGCTTACATATTTTGAGACTGGGATCAGGACTCCTTCAGCCCAAACACCAGCTTTCTGAACTGTAGATCTGTCTTTGCTTCGCAGCCTACCACCAGCTTTTAGTTTTCTGTAGAGATCACTTGGTTCCAACTTCTGTCCCTGGCTTTCTGTACCTCTAGAAATTCTTTCTATCTTCTTTTCTGTGCCTTGTCTAAGACTGAAAACCTTGGCAGAGCTCTCACAGTGATTTTGTCACTGCATTGTAATTGGTATAGTTCATACCCCTAAGGGGCATTTCTTCTAATGCTTCAATCCTGCCATAGCCTTGGTTGTGCTGTAGTGGCTATACATCAGGGATAGCCCTGTTGGCTGTACACGTGGTATCAGTCAGCGTTCCTGCTCTGCTTTTAGTCTTTTAACAGTCACAGTGATGATGCATCTCTGAAAGGCCCCCTTCAGCTTAGATCTGTCATAGTTTTTCTTCCATGTCCAATGATTTTGACTGAGAACACATTCTAAGAGAGGTTCTTGAATCCCATAAGGGAGATTTCTCACAATTGTTGTGTCCCGCCTTGAGCAGTGGTAAACACTAGATCACTACTGGACACTATATTAGTGTTTCTCAAAATTTTTAGACTTTTTTCCTAATAACCCCCATAAAATTTTAATGCCACAAGTAAATTATACATGTTTGCAGACTGTGTGTGTGTTTCTTTGTTTTACACATAAGAAGAGTAAGATTTTTTTTTTTTTACCACGTGATGACCAATTTTTACCCCCTTATGTGTGATGGCATTGTCTTTTGATAATACATGTATGAGGCCAAAACCCTATGGAACAAAACTAGTGGGTAGGTGGAACAAAACTAGTCGGTAGATCACCTCGTCTTTGTCCTTCGTGACAAAGGGATTTCAACTCTAAGGTTATGAAGATGACTGAATATACAATCCACAATAGACAGAGAGAACTGAGAGTAGTTTATTAGTCAGATATAATCACTCAGAGAGGATAATCTCACCTGTCATTCAAGATCACTCTGGAGTTGCACTCTGGAAGAGAGTGAACAACCAGGGACTTTGTGGTCTCAGGAGGGTGAGGTGACCCTAGTTTCTTATAGGGAGATATGATTGACTTAAGTTGAACTGAAGACCATTGCTCATTACTCTGGGATAAGCATATAAGGAGGTCTATTTGGTCTATTGGTAAGGAGGATTGTTTTCTAGGATACTATTTCTGTGGGAGTAGAGTAGAGAGGAGAATTAATAGATCACTCAAGTCCCTTCTATCAGAGATCAAGGCAGTATAAAATATGAACTATAGTTTTAGGTCTCACATCACAGTGAAGGTGGGTTGACTTGTGGCTGGAGTTCTTTGAAATTCTAATCCTTTAAGCTAGCTTATCAAAGCAATGAAACTTTGACTGTTTTCCATTTACCCCTTCCATAGAAAATTCACAGCTCCACACTATGGAAGACTAGAAATGATATTAATGAAAGATCTTCTCATTTCTTGAGGCTCATCTTTCTTGAGCCTTAGTTAATTCAAGTTTCTTTTCACCTCTAGGTCCCTCATAGATTAAAAGACAGCTAGTATTTATAGTTTATTCAATTTATCATCATTCTTAGCATGAGAGCAATGATTTTTGGTGCTTTTTATATTCTAATGAATCATAACAGATATATCTGAGGAAATTCATGAGGGTATCTTTCTATGTTATATTACAAATTTTATGTATTTTACTCAAAATGATGGTAGTGAACATGGAAAATCGTTCTAATAGAAATGTTTCATACAATTCTAGATGTTTCAAGTAACTGAAGATACACCACCAATTTTTAATAAGAGCAAAATTTCCTGCAGATAATATTATTGAGAGATGTGGTAGGCAGAATGATGTTTACTCCCTCCTCTAAGATATCCATTTCCTGATCCCTAGAACCTGTTAAAATGTTATTTTCTGTGGCAAAAGGAACTTTGCACATGATTGAAGTTACAGATTTTGAGATGGAGATATTATTTGGGATTATCTAGATGGGCCCTATACGAGTCAATAAAAGTAAAAAATCATTCCCTTCTAGGATTAGCAACAGAGATATGACTATGAAATAAAGATTATAACCATGCAATATTGGTTTTGAATATAGAGGATGAAGTCATAAACCAAGGAATACAGATAACTACTAGAGAAAAAGATTACAAAAGACTTACTCACTTAGAACCTTCAAAAGGGAATGCAACCCTGCTAATACATTCATTTTAGCCCAGTAAGACACATGTTGAACATCTGACTTCCAGAATTGTAAGAAAATAAATTTCTTTTGTTTTAAGCAAGTAAGATTGTGGTCATTGTTTTATGGTAGCAATAGAATATACATACAAGAAATGATAGAAATGTGTGTTCTTTCCCTAGCAATAAAATGCTAATTATAGACCACAAAGAATATCACATCCAACTTTTTTTTAAAGCTTTTAATTTATTCCAGTTAGTTAACATACAGTGTTATTTATATTAGTATCAAGTGTACAGCATAGTGATTCAACACTTCCATACAACACCCAGTGCTCTTCACAAATTCACTGCTTAGTCCCCATCACCTATTTCACCCCGACCCCACCCCTCTGGTAACCATCAGTTTGTTCTCTATAATTAAGAGTCTATTGCTTGATTTGTCTGTCTCTCTCTTACTTTGTTTTCCCTTTGTTTGTTCATTTCGTTTCCTAAATTCTACATACTAGTGAAATCATATGATATTTGTCTTTCTCTGACTGACTTATTTTGCTTGGCCTAATACTCTCTAGTTATTGCAAATGGCTGAGATTTCATTCTTTTTTTATGACCAAATAATATCCCATTGTATATATCTCTTTATCTCTCTCTCTATCTATACCTACCACTTCTTTTTCTATTCATCAATCCATGGACATTTGGACAGCTGTCTTATCTTGGCTATTATAAATAATGCTGTTATAAACATAGGGGGGCATGCATCCCTTTGAGTTAGTGTTCTTGTATTCTTTGGATAAATACCCAGTAGTATGATTCCTGGATCATAGAAAAGGTTCCATTTTTCACTTTTTAAGAAACCGCTATACTGTTTTCCACAATGGCTGTGCCTGTTTGCATTCCCACCAAGTGTATGAGTGTTTTTATTTTCCCATATCCTCACCAACACCTGTTATTTCTTGTGTTGTTGATTTTAGCCATTCTGACAGGTATAAGGTGATATCTGATTGTAGGTTTGATTTGCATTTCCGTAATAATACGTGGTGATGAGCATCTTTTCATATGTTTTTTGGGCATGTCTTCTTTGGAGAAATGTCTGTTCATGTTTTCTGCCCATTTCTAATTGGATTATTTCTTTCTTGGGTGAGAATTTTAAAAATTATTTAAATATTGTGGATACTACTCTTTAATGGATGTGTCATTTGTAAATATCTTCTCCCATTACATAGGTTGCCTTTTGTTTGTTGATTGTTTCTCCTCTGTGCAGAAGCTTTTTATTTGCTATATAATCCCAAGAGCTTATTTTTCTTTTTTGTTTCCCTTGCCTTGGGATACACACCTAGAAAGAAGTTGCTGTGACAGATGTCAAAGAAGTTAATGCCTGTGTTCTCATCTAGGATTTTTATGGTTTCCTGTTTCTTTAAACCATTTTGTATTTATTTTGGTATATGGTATAAGAAAATGGTCATGTTTCATTCTTTTGCATGTTGCTGTCCAGTTTTCCCAATACCATTTGTTGAAGAGATTATCTTTTTCCCATGGATATTCTTTCTTGTTTTGTTGAAGATTAGTTGACCGTATAGTTGTGGGTCCATTTCTGTGCTTTCTATTCTGTACCATTGACCTGTGTGTCTGTTTTTGTGCCAGTACTATGGTGTCTTGATTACTATAGCCATGTAATATAACTTGAAGTCTGAAATTGTGATGCCTTCAGCCTTGCTTTTCTTTGTCAGGATTGCTTTGACTACTCAGGGTTTTTCATATTCCATACAGATTTTAGGATTCTTTGTTCTAGCTCTGGGAAAAATGCTGCTGGTATTTTGGTAGAGAGTGTATTAATGTGTAAATTCCTTTGTGTAGTATAGACATTTTAATCATATTTGTTCTTCTAATCCATGAACATGGACAATCATTTTTTGTGTTGTTTTCAATTTCTTTCATCAGTGTTTTATAATTTTCATAGTACAGGTTTTTCACCTCATTGGTTGGATTTATTCCTAGATATCTGATTATTTGGGATGCAATTGTAAATGAGATTTTTAAAAATTTCTCTTTCTGCTTTTCCATTATTGGTGTATAGAAATGCAACAGATTTCTGTACATTGATTTTGTATCCTATAACTTTACTGAATTTATTTATTTTTCTTGGAGGAGTCTTTAGTGTTTCCTATATAAAGTATCTTATGATCTACAAATAGTGAAAATTTTATTTCTTCCTTACCAATCTCGATGTCTTTTTTGTTGTTGTTGTCTGATTGTTGTAGCTAAGATTTCCAGACTATGTTAAATAAAAGTCATGAGAGTGGACATCTTTATCTTATTCCTGATTTTAGGGGAAACATTATGTTTTTTCTCCACTAAAGATGATATTAGGTATGGATTTTTCATTTATGGCCTTTACTGTGTTGAAGTATGTTCCCACTAAATCTGCTTTGTTTAGGGTTTTTACCATGAATCCATGTTGTACTTTGTCAAATGCTTTTTCTGCATGTATTCAAATGAATATATGGGTCTTATCTTTTTTCTTAGTGATGTGATGAAATCTAGCTTTTATTTAATGGGGTAAATATTCCTTTCCCTTCACAAACGCTTTGTGTCCTTAGTGGAAGAAAGGCTTTATGTTTTGTGAAGCTTTCACAAAGACTTTCCAGGTTTACGTTGAGTTTGGGTAATTTATTTCCCTTCTGCATTTGTGGAAGTATATTTTAAATGTATGACATATAATTATTTTCACCAGCAGACCTGTAGCATTTGTTCCATCTCCATGTGATATTCAAAAGTACCATATGCTATATTTTTGGAAATTGTAATATCATGTTCTTTTTATATAGAAAGAGGTTTAGCATTTGTAGGATACAAACATGTATGTCAATAACCTGCCCCCAGAGCGCACATAACCTGTCACAATTAGGCATATCTATAGATTCCTGGACACAGTTCCACCCTCTGTCATCCCTGGAGTAGGGTGAGGCCAGTTCTCCACATGACTGACCTGGCTTCAGAACTTTGTCCAGAATTTCAATTCAGGTTGCCCTGGATATTTTCTAGGGCCCAAGTTGGGAATAAAGCATATTCCATTAACTTGCATGTCCTTGATATCCACATGATTGGCACCTTTCCCAAAGCAGGGGTCCATATCATTGCATATACCAAAGTGTCTATTTTCTAAGACAGAATTTTTGTTTTCTTGAGGCAACACACTGTGCAAGTTCATTTTGACAGGGACTAGTTACAAGACAAAAATCTCCTCAAGCACTATAATCTTATCTTTCAATGTTTAGCTTAACAAAATGACAGAGCTTACATTTTCATTCCTATTTTGTAACAACAAAAGAAACTTATGAAACTACAGGGGTTAACAAGGGTCCTTAGGCCTTATATACTCATGGCCCTAGATGATCTGAATGGGAAGGTAAATGTAGAATTTGAAGGGAATCTGTGAGAATAAAAAGAGAGAGAGAGAAAGAGAAAGAACAGAAGTCTCTAAAAATAATAAACAGAATTTTATAAATGGCATAGGCAATTTGGATTGGGGAATTTAAAAAAGTATATTTAACACTGCTGAATCTTTAAATCACATAAGTCAGAAGGAACTGTGATATTCACCATAGGCTTGAGTATTTATTTTTTGTCTTATAAGTGGATTCCTGAGTAGAGATGATAACAGAAGAAACATAATTTATCTTAGGGAAAATTGTCACAGTGAAATCTGGGTACTTAAAAAAGAGAAAGGAGAAATTATACTTGGTAAACTTTAAACAAAAAAACAAACCAGAAACCTAAAATACTTACCTATGAGATATCTATTTACCTATTTGTGTTTTAACTTATCTACTCTATGGTCACATTGAAGTATCATTTCTCAGGGACACGATGTTGAAAAGCAAAGAATTTTGTCTGGAAAAAATAATTCACAAGTTTTCTTCCTAATTACCATTAATTTTATTAAGATTTGGTATGTAATAAAATGTCAAAGGTTAATATATGCTAATCTTACATTAAAATGACACCATTTTAATGTAAAGTTTTTTTTTTATTATTTTTATTTTTGATGCACATTTATCTTAGTAAAACATTTATGATGCCGACTGGATGGGTTTGAGCACCAGGAGGGTGTCCTGTGGGGTCCTTGGCTTAGCACAGGATAAAAATCAAACATGAGCTGAAAGGAAGTGAGAACAGAGTTGACTGAAGAGTTAAAGAAAATGTAGATACTGATAGAGCATCCAGGAGACTCAGAAAGGTTAAGAGTGGAACTTGTCTCTGCTTAGGATCTGGGGGTTGGGGATTGGTGCATATGTGTTCTCAGGCATCCAGAAACAAAGATGAGTGTTTAGGTGTCCTCCATAAGTCGCTTATGGTCTGGAACCAGGGGTCTTGGAAAATGCTCATGACAACCCCGCCCAGTCACTCCTTAGATATTATTCATTGTGCTGAAAGATCCCAAAGAAATCATTAACTCTTGACTCTTACAAGGAGGGCATACATTACTTGTAAGGTGTGTATAAGACAGGGGGTGCAGATCCTAGCAAGAACAGAAGCAAGAAAAGGAACAAAAAGCAGTTCTTTCATGGGGTCCCTTCACTTCAATTGTTTCACTTTTAATCCCCAACACAACCAATAGCTGTGAGCTAGTACTGCTGAGCTTCACCATAAAACAATTGCAGCTAAAGTTGAAATTGTGTTGTAAAATCAGTATTTCTTGGTTTATGTTTGGAACATTGTTTTCTTTTCCCTCATTTCCTTTTTTCATGTTGACTGAACATGGATAACTCTTTCAGTAAGCCCTTTCTTACAGGCCAGCTATCCAGAGCTTATGTTCTTGAGCATGTACCAGTCTCCAAGCTACCCTTCTCCTAAGGGTACTGAAGGAGTCATTTTACCCACAGAACACATACTGGCATATCAGTAGTGTTCTTAAGAAAATATGTTCCTCTCTAAACCTACTATCAAGTCCCTGAATCCTTCAAAGGAATAAGGTAAGGTAATCAAGATGTTTGCCACTTCTAACCAGATCCTGTGGTTTCTTCATTCATCTTCAGGGATTCTTGTCTCCAGACCATATTTTCTATTTTGTTCTTACTAGTTTCT
The DNA here is from genome assembly GCF_964662115.1 of Mustela nivalis. Classification (NCBI taxonomy): domain Eukaryota; kingdom Metazoa; phylum Chordata; class Mammalia; order Carnivora; family Mustelidae; genus Mustela; species Mustela nivalis. The sequence goes on from NC_139034.1 coordinate 69,197,350, forward strand.
TACTTCTTAGAGACTAGGATCTGTATGCGTTGTACCCTATGGATTTACAACTGCCCCAAAAGTTTACTCAGCAAAGTGCAATAATTGAAACTTACTATGGTCAGGCACTCTTCCAGGCATTTGGAATCATTGTGGATGGCTGGGGGGGGGGGGGGTTAATGTGTGTGGAAATGAGCAAAAACCCCAGACAAAGATCCTCTGAGGGGAGAAGAGGACAGACAGCAGACAATAAAGATAACACATAATTTAATTATTTAATTACATGTAAAAGAATCAACTGCTTAAAGAATGGGAAATTTTTAAAAAAATCTGTTTGGGTATGGTTTGAAAATTCATATTAAGCAGGCACATTTTTAAGTTGATATTTAAGCATTTTTAGAGACTGCCTCTTCACTGCCATAGCCCTTTATTGGGAGATGTGTATGTGCAAGGTAATATTGATCCTCATACTGGGTTTCATATATCTTTTTTTAAAATTTATTTTATTTATTTGAGAGAGCGAAAGAGTGCACACAAGGGGGAGGCAGAGACTGAGGGAGGGAGAGACTAAATCTCAAGCAAGACTCCCTGAAGACCACAGAGCCATGCCTGAGGGTTAAATTCACAACTCTGAGGTCATGACCTGAGCTGAAATAAAGAGTTGGATGTTTAACCATTTGAGATACCCAGGTGCCCAGTGTTTATTAAGATTTAAAACACACACACACACACACACACACACACACACACACACACTTTTTTTTTAAACCCTTCTAGATAACTATCGCAACCACCTATGATGTGCACCAGTTGACAATTTCCTAGTGTATGCATTCCCAGTGAAATTCTGCATACATTTAATCCTGGATTTTCCCTATGTATTAACATTGCTGGAGACTCTCCAACATATCTCGTCTGCTTAATTTTAGTCTTGAGGGACGTAGATGAATAGAGCACGTTTACTGTTGAAAGGTGACAGGTCTTACTAAAAAAGAGGAAACAAGTCAAGAAAAGCTGGCACTATAGACGTTCAAAAGGACTGAAGTGTAAAAAGTGAAACTGCGTAGAGAGAGAAGGTAGAAAGAGCTAGAACCTTTGAATTTGCCAGTTCAGGAAATCATACTATGCAGAGGAAACTTTCCTAAGCATGGTGGGAAGTAAAGGAACTACTCAGGAGACTATTCTAATAGTCCAGGTAAAATATCATAGTTAAAAAGTTTAATAACTGGGGCACCTCAGTGGCTCAGGGGGTTAAGCCGCTGCCTTCAGCTCAGGTCATGATCTCAGGGTCCTGGGATTGAGCCCCGCATCTGCCTCAACATCCTTGCTGAGTAGAGAGCCTGCTTCCCCCTCTATCTCTGCCTGACTCTCTCCCTACTTGTGATCTCTCTGTCTGTGTCAAATAAATAAATAAATAAAATCTTAAAAAAAAAAGTTTAATAACTGCTTGCTCTCTATAGTTAAGAGTTTATTTCTTGGTTTGCCTCTCTTTTCTCCCCTCATGTTAATTTTTTATTTTTTAAATTCTTTCCACATAGGAGTGAAATCTCACGGTATTTATCATTCTTTGACTGATATATGCTGGACAAGGGGATAGGTTAAATGGATGATGGGGATTGAGGAGGTGCTTGTGATGAGCACTGAGTGTTGTATGTAAGCAATGAATCACCAGGTTTACATCTGAAACTAATATTGCACTATATGTTAAGTAGGCAGAATTTAAATAAAACTTGGAAAAGAAAGAAACATATAAAAAAAAGTTTAATAGTTGTTGAAAATGAAAGAAAAGCAGAGAGACAAATGCTAGATGAGTGAAGTTATAACATATAAAAGAAATTAAGAATCAAAAGTTGAAAGTTTAACTTAGGATTGAATGGAAATGCACTGGATTCTCTGGACAGTACAAAACAAAGATAATAATTTTATAGTTACTGGGAATAAGTAGATTGTATATATAAGTTTTATGAGAATATGATGCATGAAATATTAAGTGACAATTGTGAAATAAATAAGTGTTCAGTTAAGGAGCTAAATACAAGATAAAACCAAATACTTTAAAGTCAATAATAGTTACAAAGAAATTCTAATATTTTTAGAACACTATTCCACTCATACTTGGAATAAAACAAATATTTAAAATGTATAAACATAATTTCACATAATATATAAATACTAATTCAATAAAATCACAAATAGAAATATTAAATATTATAAATACTATTTTATAAAAACACATTTAATGCAATTGCTGTAAAATTAAAATCTAATCTATATTTAATTTAACATAACTAATCCAAAGAGTAAATAAATATTAATGAGTAAGAATAGCCAAGGTATTTAAACAGACAGGCAAAATTTTGTACACACATATATTAAAATACATCATGAAATGAAAGTAATTAAAATCTATAGCCCTGATATAAGTTTAGGGATATAATTATAGACACATTATTTTAATAATATTTTATAATACATTAAATGATAAAGTTAGTAGCATAAATTTATGAAGTAATAAAGTATATTAATTCCTGATATTGGGCTAAATGATGAGGTATTTACAAAAAATTTAATGAAGTTATACTTTTTTCCCCATACAATGTAGACCACATAATATTCCAGGTGAATCAAGGAGAAAGTGTTAAAAATAATAATCTATGCATTATAAGTGATTATAGGTTAATAAACAGCAAATCTTTGTGTGTGAAAAATTTTTCAACTTTTAGAAACATCCTTTTAACTAAAGAATAATTTTAAAAATAAGCAAAATATGTGTGAAAATTTTTGTAACTAATGTGAAAGAGAAATTAATAATAATTAACAAAAATTATCTCATATACATCAAGGGCTAGGTACTAATAACCAAAAAGATAAATGTAAAGAGCAATAGTTCACATTAGAGAAAGATATAAAATTAGTTAAAATACATTCAGATTTGGGGGAGATAAAGAAATTCAATTCACTACAAAAAAAAGGGTAAAACAGTAAGATTGTTACTTCTACACTAAAAATTAGAGTGTAGGAGGCGCCTGGGTGACTCAGCAGGTTAAAGCCTCTGCCTTGGACTCAGGTCATGATCTCAGGTCCTGGGATCATCAGGCTCTCTGCTCAGCAGGGACTCTGCTTCCCCCTCTCTCTCTGCCTGCCTCTCTGCCTAATTATGATCTCTGTCTGTCAAATAGATAAATAAAATATTAAAAAATAGTAAAACAAAATAAAATTGAGAGTGTATATTGTTAGAATGTTTTGGGGAAAAAAAAGCCTTTCAAACATGCATATCAAAATCTATTTTAAGTTTTCAATAATTACACTTTATTTATAAGGCATCTTAAAATATATATCTAAAAGTAAGGGGCACCTGGGTGGCTCAGTGGGTTAAGGCCTCTGCCTTCGGCTCAGGTCTTAATCCTGGGGTCCGGGGATCGAGCCCCGCATAGGGCTCTCTGCTCAGCAGGGAGACTGCTTCCTTTCCTCTCTCTCTGCCTCTCTGCCTCCCTGTGATTTATGTCTGTCAAAATAAATAAAATCTTAAAAAAAAAAAAAGTAAGAAACAGATTTATCTACTAAGAATTTCGACTCAAATATGGCTAATTTCATATGGAGGTAGTTTGGGAAAAATGATTTGTGATTATATTATAGCACATTTTTGGATCTATAAAATAATGACTATGGATTGTATAAATATTAACTAATGATTGAACTGAGAATCATAAGTGTATATATACCATAAGAACAACTGTATTCAATTTAGAAGGGTAAAAAAAAATATGTCATGCATTTGGAGGATGTAGTAAACACCAGTTCTTATTATTTAATTAACACAAAGTTATGTCTTCAACATAGGCCTTTCCTCTAAAACTTAGATACCAAAAATTGGCTAAAATAAATATTTGACATTACTGTTTGGGATTCCATTAGCAGTCTTGAATTCAATTTTCTCTTGTCAAATATTGTTATATTGTATCTTTAAAATTTACTTTTGTGTGAAGAAATTTAAAAGATACATGGTGAAATTACAATAGCATATGCCATAATATTACCGACAGATTCTTCAAACTTGTTAAATAAATGAATTTAACGAGTAACCCTGAGAAGTGATTTTCTGAGTTATAGAAGGCACTATACTCCTCTAATAGCCCAGAGAAATTTTGAATGCCCTTTAAAAATGATCACAATTATTATTTTTAGTACACAGTATTTTAGAAAATTTTCCTTATGTTATTAAATGTTTATATGTAAGTAATATTTCATGACATTTAGTCATATACTTGAAACAATTAAGATTGTAATATAAATGTGCTTAAGGAGATCCAGGGAATTGTTTTATTTATTTATTTTATTTTAATGTATTTTTAAAAATTTAATTTAATTTAATTTTTTTCCCAGTGTTCCAACCAGGGAGTTGTTTCAGACAGCAATAATACGACTTAAGTTTCCCCTCCCTAAGACTATTGTTTTGTCTTATCCTGTTTGTATATTTCTATTTTCTCTTTTCTTTATTTTTTCTTATCATTTTACACCATTACTCAAAGAACACTGATTTAGGCCACCTGGGTGGCTCTGTCGGTTGGGCAACTGCATCCAGCTCAGGTCATGATCCTAGAGCCCCAGGGCTCCAGGGATGGAGTTCTGCATCATGCTTTCTGCTCCATGGGGAGTCTGCTTCTCCCTCAGATCCTCCCCACCTTGTGCTCTCTCTCTCTCTCAAATAAATAAATAACATCTTCAAAAAGAAAGAAAGAAGGAAGGAAGGAAGGAAGGAAGGAAGGAAGGAAGGAAGGAAGGAAAAGAAAGAAAGAAAGAACGAAAGAACGAAGAAAGAAAGAAAGAAAGAAAGAAAGAAAGAAAGAAAGAAAGAAAGAAAGAAAGAAAAAGAGAGAGAAAGACTGATTTAGGAGTGCTTCCCTGGATCAGTCAGCGAAGTGTGTAACTCTGGATCTCAGGGTTGTGAGTTCAAACCCCATGCTAGGTGTAGACATTACTTAAAAATAATACCTTCAGAGGGTGGTGGGGTTATGGACATTGGGGAGGGTATGTGCTATGGTGAGTGCTGTGAAGTGTGTAAACCAGGTGATTCACAGACCTGTACCCCTGGGGATAAAAATACATTATATGCTTATTAAAAAATTATTAAAAAATAATAAAAAAAACTTTAGAAAAAAAGAAACATTAACTAATAATAGGTGATTAAAAGAGATGACCTCATATTTCTCTATAAGGGATTACAGTGGGAATTCTCTGTAAGGGATTACAAGGATATCTGGCTAGGAGGCTTGTTGGAAAGGACACTCATACAGCTTGCAAAGGCCTATCCACATACCTCTGTGTGAGTATGTGTGAAATACATCTCAGAAACACCGAATCTTCTTTTAAGTAACATATTATAGGTATAGAGATAATACTTTTTAACATTTGTGTGCATACCAGTCATTTTCCTCAGCACAATCACTTACATAGCAAATATTTATTTAGTACTAGATGTCAGGCTCTGTTCTAGGCACCAGACAGGGAAAAAAAGGCAAACAAATTCTTGCTTCTGGGAACTTCACTTTATTGATTATAAATGTCTTTGTCTCTGAGAATTATAACATAAATCACTGCTATTGTGTGTATTTTTTAGGGTGTAAAATTTGAAGCAGACAGTGATAATAGCTTTCTTTAGTGTCCATGACTAACAGTTAGCAAGACTTCCATGAATTTGTCTCACTCTGTTCATCTTTTAAACATTGCAGTACTAAGATGACCACAGGAGCACTACTAAGATATCACAACAGTAAAATAATGTGGTCAATATGAAACTGAGCTAAGAGAATACATGAGAACAACAAGGAATTCTTGCAAGATATGTAAAAAAATTGAATCAGCAAAGAAGGTAGACAGTTGATGGCAATTGCTTTGGAAATAATGAGTGTAAAGAATTGGAAATGTGAACAATGCATAGGGTATCTAATTGGTGACAAGTTAGAAAAGTCCAATATATAGGATGTTGTCAGTATGAAGAGGGCTTTTTTGCATTAAAATTTTGGACTTTATTACATCTTCCAAAAATACTGAAATCTTACAAATTTGAGATAGGCTATACCAGTAAAAATGACATCAGGAAGCATCTATTTTATGAAAATAGGTTTAAAATGTAATAAAGAAGCTGAGAGAAAAGTTAGTGAATGAATTGATACTTTAAAAGTGCAAAAGTAATGTTTAATTTCATTCATTTGTTTTTTCATGCATTCATACATAAAACAAATTCAGGCAAGGTGGCAGATATTCTGAATACAAAGATATGTGAGATTTGCAAATGTATTCAAAGGGATGACAATGAAATGTTTTAGAAACGTTAATTATATTATATGATGTTGACATCTACGGCAAAGAGGTTAGGAAAGAGGGAATAAATGAGGATGAAAAGTTAGGTGAAACATCACAGAAGATATTAAATTTGTAGATCACAAAGGATTATTAGAGTTTTTCCAGATATGCGATCTAAAAGTTAAGTGTTGAATCATAACAAGGGTGCAGAGAATATCTCACTTTCATCTCATTCAAATTTTGAAGAAGTGCTTTATTACAGAAAATAACCTAAGGATAATGTTGTACCAACATCATAATGTCTTCAGTACATTGGCATAGGACTGAAAGGGGAGGATTTATGTTTCAGAGCTGTGGACCAAACTCAATCATGGAATGTACTAGATTCGAGGAACCAGGAATCCAGAGCCCTGAGATGATTCTAGTAAAAATTCAAAGACATCTAAAAATTGAGCACTAATTCACTCAGGGTTGTTTGTGCAGACTACCATATCACCAGATTTCTAGAAAGCATTGGTAGATGCTAGAAAGTTTCTATGTGATAAACAACATGAGCACTGGATTGGCAAAAGTGTGCTTCTACTGGTCTGACAAACCTCCTTCTATGTCAGCAAGAACTGTCTATTTCTTTAAGATTTTATTTATTCCTTTGAGGCAGAGAGATACAGAGAGAGAGCATGAGCAGGGGGAGAGGCAAAAGGAGAGGGAGAAGCAGACTCCCTGCTGAGCTGGGAGCCTTATGTGGGGCTCAGTCCTAAGATGATGACACAACCTGAAAGCAGATGCTAAACCATCTGAGCCACCCAGGCTTCCCAGCAACAGTTATCTAAAGCAATAAGGGATTTGACAAAGTTGAAACACTATCTTTCCACCTGTAAGTATATTTTGTGTTCCTTTGTGTCATGGATTTTGTACATACATATTTTTATCCTTTTGTTGTGTCTGCTGACATTTTTAAGTCAATCACATTAATTTCTTTTAATATCATGAAGAAATACAAATATGCTATATTTTCTAAGCTATGTTGAATCTAAGGAATTCAGGATAGAAAAGAATAAAATATCTCCTAGGAACAATTGTCATTTATTACTGATGTTAGAAAACGTTTTGAAGATTTTCTGACTGCATGATTACTGGCTTGCTGTTTTGCCGCTCTGAGGGGTGTTTGTGTTGTGGCTTGCGGAAGGAGCTGGAGAAGGAAATTTCCTTCCTAGGGATTTTAATTCCTAGGGAAATTAATTCTCATACCTCAGAGATCAAAATGTTCTGGGAACTTGAAGAGGCATTTTCATATACGAATTCCATTTTTTATGCTTAAACTTCACTTCAGTGTGTATTTTTAGTAATAGTTTATAATCTGAACAATATTTTTTAAGATTGTGTTTATTTATTTGAGAGGGAGAGACAGAGAGAGAGAGGGAGAGGGAGAGAAAGAAAGCATGAGAAGAGGGGAGGCGCAGAAGGAGAGGGAGAAGCAGGCTCCAGATGAGCAAGGAGCCCTCACGTGGGGCTTGACCTCAGGACCCTGAGATCATGACCTGAGCCAAAGGCAGCTGCTTAACTGACTGAGCCACCCAGGTGTTCCTGAATACCCCAAACTTTAACATTATTAATTTAGGTAAATCATTAAGATTTCTTATCCCTAACTTAATCTTCTGTATTGCATCCAAAAACTTAAGAACAAAACAAAACTTAAGGTACATAAAGAGGTAAAGTGCTAGAATAACAAGCTGATATGGATAACACATGATTCTCAAGACGGTATACACACACACACACACACACACACACACACACACACACACACCAGGGTCCCTGGGATCACTACCACCATATATCCCATGATCCCCTGGTAGCCTGCCATCCAAAGACTGTAGTTTCATATCCTAGAAATTCACTACAGATACCTGTATTATAGTTATGGAATACATTTATATCATTTTTATATCATTGAATCTCCAATACGTTTGGCCTAAATTTTTAGATTACATATCTCAAAGGCATAGATGCCTTGCCCCTTTAATAATGTAATTGTGTATTATTATTCCTCTAGAAGATTTGTTAGTTACTCAGCCATAACAGGATATGGGAATGGCTTTGGAATAGAAATGAAGCATGTATCCTGAACTTAAAAACTAACACCAGGTATTATAAGGAAGTTATAACTGTAGTCTCAGCAAAAAATATTCCTACATCTTTCCACATACTCATTTTTGCATAAACATGAGCACCCTAGGTAAGGATATAATGAACCTGATGAGCTTTAATTTAAAAACACTGGTCCAAATCTCATAGACGACACCATTGGCTAAGCATAGTATTGGTGAAAAAATTTGGAGTGGGGGAATAAAATTATAACCAATCTTAGTAAAGAATATATGTGAGATTGGGTATTTATAGAAGTGGGGGCTGAGATTGATTATGATAATAAAATATTTTTACATTTCTAGAAAAAGACTGTATAGATTCTTCAGTAACAATGGTACAATTAGGAAATAAAAAACAGATTTGAGACATGTTTAACTGATCGGTGACAACCAACCTCAGTTTGATTTGTTTACCCCTAGAATAGGCAGCCAACAACACAATGAACCTTTTTTTAGTTTTTATATTAATTCCAGTTAATTAATATATAAAGTAATACTAGTTTAAGGTGTACAATATAATGATTCAACACCTCCATACAACATCCAATGCTTATCACAAGTGCACTTCTTAATTCCTATCATCTATTTCACCCATATATCCACCCACATCTCCACCCATTTCCCTTCTGGTTTCCCTCTCCCTCTCTCTCTCTCTCTTTCTCTTTCTTTTCTTTCTTTCTTTTTTTTTTAAGTCTCTTTGCTCATTTGTTTTGTTTCTTAAATTCCATATATGAACATCATCATGTAGCATTTGTCTTTCTCTAACTGACTTATTTCGCTTACATAATACTTTCTAACTCCATCTGCATTGTTGCAAATGGCAAGATTTCATTCTTTTTTTATGGCTGAGTAATATTCCATTGTATGTCTATGCCACATCTGAAACTGACTTGAAAGTTGTGAATCCTAGCAACATTTAGTCATTTTTCCATATAAAGAGTTTAATACCTTTTTATCTAGTTCATACATAGACCTTGGTCAATGTCTTCTTAACACATATTTCTCACATATCTTTTCTTTATTTCTCTCTCAATATTTTATGTCATATTTTATACAGAAAAAATTTAAAAAGCCAACAAAGACCCCCTCGGTCTCCAGGATTTGAGCTATACAATGGGAAAAGGAAGCCCCTCTACAGAGCATACTAATTATAACTGTATCCTCTCTTACATACAGTTATTTTAACCATTTGATGTGTTAATGGAGACATCCAATTGAGCATCTAATTTTTCAAAGGCTAAACACACTTCTTTTCATGTCCAATTGGTTCCTGTACTTATTACTTCAAATCTGACTTCACTGCAGCATCCAGAGCATTTTGTTATGCTGGGGAATCATGATTATATAATATTAATCTTCACTTAATTCCAGCAGTCAACTGGCAACCTTATGTTACATTATATAGCTGTGTCAGATTAAATTTATGTTTGAAACATTATAAATCAGTTAAAATTACAGTTTCACTTTCCATTCTTTCCTAATAGAAATAAACTTTTTCCATTTCTTAGAAATTCCAAATGACCAGGGCTATGACCAGAGTACATTGCTCAGCCATTTCCAGACATTCTATCTAGTTTGTGAACACGATCATTTTCTAGATACATAGTACAAGTTGTTACATCCATGGGCTTCCAGCTGTCGTTATTTAATACTGCCTATCTTACCCTCTCCCCAGTTATGGATGACACAGTGATGTTCCTTCATTGGACCCATGTCAACCAGTTGCATAGCAAGAAGAAAAAATTCTCATTTTTATATAGTAACTGAGACATTAAAGAACAACAATAAAACATAGATTTCTAGTAAAACCCTAATTATTGACCTTAATTTTTCCATGAATTCAGTTCTGTCACTTTGTTCGTGACCACAGGCAGTCCCTGTTCTTTAATAATGGGAGATTCTAAACCGATTTCATTTTTCAATAGTTATTCTTGAATGAGAACATAAGTCTATTTCCAACATGTCCATGGGATGGTGCTTTTATAAAGTTAATATTCAGTTACTTATTCAATTTGAGGTGTGTTTTCTCTTCATGTGTATCCCAGACACAATCTGTATCCTATAAGAGAATTTCCCTTTTTCCCCTGCAAATCTTTTTTATTGAGATGTCAGGGTTCTTGGGTCATTATTTTGCCTGACTCAGTATTCTGAGACCAGATGCTAACTTCCCAAAAACATTTGGTGAGTTGGGATAGTGCTGGTCAAGCCACCATATATGTCATTGCCATTAAATATTAATTAAATCCATGCCATTGAAGAAATATGTTGTACCCAGAAATATGCATTTTATAAGACTGTCCATTTAATATATTATACCCTTAAATGCACCTCTGTCTTCTTTTGCCATTGACTTTACATTAATGTCCTTTGTGTCCTCCCACAAGTAAGTAATCTGCAATATTCAGGCCACCAAGTTGCTCTCAAATCTGCTCATGGATGACTGGATTCCATATCTCATTCCCTTAAATGAATTCCTTTCACATTCATATTTTACAAAGGAGTGTATTATGCTATAACTGAGCAGATAGCCATAATCTGATTTATATCACACACAGGATGCTTTCTTAGCAAATGTCATCTTAATTTATGTCCATAACACATGCAGAAGCATGTCATTTAGTCCTCTAATGCCTTATCCTATTAATTGGTTATGCTTCTTCCTGATCATGTGAAAAATAAACAGAATGGAAAACAGCTTATAAACTTAATACTAACTAAATGATTGTAGTTGACTACCTATAAATTGAGTCACCGGAGAATGTTTTGTCACTTTTTATTTTTCCATTAGATTATTGGCAAAAAGTCTTTAGATAGAAGGCGTTTGCAGGGGCACCTAGGTGGCTCCATCATTAAACATTTCCTCAGTTCAGGTCATGATCTCAGGGCCTGGGATCAAGCCCATTAGGCTCCCTACTCAGTGGGGAGCCTGCTTCTCCCTCTCACTCTGCCTCTCTCCGTGCTTGTGTTCTCTCTCTCACTGTCTCTCTCTCTGTTAAATAAATAAAATCTTTAAAAAAATTAATAGAAAAGCTTGCAGACCAGTAGGGATAAAATCTTCTCTCCTCAGAGACGTAAGATGTCCCTAAGTACTGGCCATTAATCCACACTAGACCTCAAATAGATACCTTAGAGTTTCCTTCTCTTGCTCTAAATCACTTTTGTGAAAATCATTAGGTCCCACTTTGAAAATCAAATTCACTTAAAATCTCCTTTACTGTCTTTCTCCTATGATCTTACTTGTTTGCTCTTATTACTAGTTGGACCTCCACACACCTTTCTCCCTGTAATCATCATTTCAAACTCTACAGAGCTAATGTTTCCTCACAGGATTTGACAGGTTAAAAAGAAATCACAGGACAGTCCCTGCCACTTTGGATGGAGCCACAATCGTGGTTAGTCCTGACTCCGTTAGTGTGTGATGAAATTGGGTACTACCTCAAAGAACAATTAGGAATTTACACTGCTAAATTCAGTGATAGTAACCTTGTGTCATTGCCTTTGATACTGTTTAGAGATAATTTTCTGTGTCTCTCCTGTTTATGCATCTCTTGAGAAGAGATGCTCTCTGCTCTCAAGAGATGAGAGTCATTCTGGACCAAATTCTTAAGGTTATTTTTATAGCAAATGGACATTAAAATTAGAGACAATGTCTTCCTAGGGAGCAATGGGCAAGTTTGTTTTTTCTACTACATATAATAAAGAAATTGTCTCCACCAGGGAAATGTTAGTTAGGTTTGTGTGCTACTCAAAAGAGATTGGGATTTCCTAAACTTGGGACTCATCTCCCATAACTCAGCCACTGTGTGTGTAATTCTCACCTGCTCTCTTTATGTCTCCCTGTGAACATTAGAACTCAGGTGGTATAATTGGCCGAAGATAATGTGGATATTCTAACTGCTGATTGCATTATGAGAAGTAAGCCATACAAGCCCCCAAATCCCGTGGTTTTTACTAGCATCCATAAAACTGTAGCTGGTAAAGTTGCTAGTAAGTAGGGCAATAAAATCTAGGACATTTAACAGCTCTAGACAAATGTCATCTTTCTTGGATATATGCAAATTTAAAGTCAAATTAAATATCAAAATAGAATTTATGTGAGGTAGGAAACAATCATAAGGTATACTGTGTCTTCTGAAAACTCTTATTCCCAACTCCTGGTGCAGTAGACTCTCTAACTTTCTCTCATATTCAATTTTAGGAGACATTCTTTTAGCTAATTAAGTTAAAACTTGCAACTTATTTTTCCACATATTTTTATGGAATATGTATATCGGTTGCCAGGTTTGCTTTCTGAGACTCCTGCTCTGATCCTCATCAGAAATATGATATATATATATATATATATATATAATTTTATATTTTCTTTCTTATTTCTATATATTGATAGCAGTGTGAATGTTTACCTTGGTTCAAAGAAATAATGATTGAGAATTCACTTTTCTAAATTTTCAACTGTAAGCTCTGAGGTAGACTTGGTTATGAAATAAGCAAAGTTGCTTCTCATTTTCAAACAATAGTGAAAAAAAAGTCACTAGTGATGGCTTTTGTCTCAAACTGTCTTTTTGAGGATACCTATATAGGTAGCAACCTTGAAAGGTAGACACTTGTTCCTTACTTTGGACCAAATGACAGGTTCATTTACTTTTCAGTATCATGAAGATAATGCGTCCCTCAGAAGCAAATAACAATCATGCTTAATTTACATTAAAAATGATTCAAGTTCCATAAACTTGGTGCTCTTCTTTCCTAACACAATCTGTCATATGTAAATATGTCACATGGATTTCTGGGAGTCAGGAATTGGGAGTCAGGAAATAGGCACAAATGCTGAAAATCTGGCCACTTCTATTGCTGTAATTTGTCCTTTGTCTCTGATCCAGGAGTCACACATCGTCTGCCAACAGTCATGATGCTTGTAAGCTAACTTGTTGGTTGATAAGTAGGGTAAAATCTAAGACCCTATGCAGTTCTTGACACAGCTTAAAGTCTTCCTCTCCAACTCCCTTTCTGGATCCTCTAGGCCCTTATAACAGATGTTCTTTGCCACATAGCAAGTGGGTACTTACATTGCTGGAGTAAATTTTTCAAAAAAATATACCAAACAGATGCTTGGCCATATCAGTACGATAATAAGTCAGTAAATATTTATTGAACAATCAGTTAAAAAAAAATGACTGTCAAAATGTAAAGAAATAGAAAGTAACAGCGCATCATACATAAGAATTACATGATATAATAGAAAAAAATTTATAATCATCATTGTCTTTACAGCATAGTTACCACTGATTAACTACTATGCATCAGACACTATGTTACAAACAGTATCTTGATGTTTTGAGAAGTCTGTAAGTTATCAACTTTTATTATACAGAAATTTTAGATAAGGAAATTGATGCTCTAAGGTATTAACTGATACATGTCAAAGGCTTGTAAATGTGGACTTGATTTAAACATGAGAAGTTCCATATATCATCTACCCAATGTACTCTATATTTGAGGAAAACAGTAACAAATACAAACTAACAAAGTGAGGTTGCACAATTGCCCATCTTTTAAAAATAATTTATTATGATTTGTTATTTGCACCCATACTTGTATTATATCAAAGGACTTCTAAAATAATAGTTTTGATAAATAGCTTAAATTTGTAAAAATCATTAGTTATTAGAGGTCAAATATTTATTATCTTGAAGTAATATTAAAACAGTTTTGGGGCGCCTGGGTGGCTGAGTGGATTAAGCCGCTGCCTTCGGATCAGGTCATGATCTCAGTGTCCTGGGATCGAGCCCCACATCGGGCTCTCTGCTCAATAGGGAGCCTGCTTCCACCTCTGTCTCTGCCTGCCTCTCTGCCTACTTGTGATCTCTCTCTCTGTCAAATAAAATAAATAAAATCTTTAAAAAAAAACAGTTTTGTATCTTCTTTTATGTGTTCTTTACTCAAAAGATCATGTATACAAAATGTACTAATAGGAACATTTTTATTTATTTAATGAAATGGACAGAACAAAGTGACCTCAGTTTTCATCTTAAAGGTAATTGGTTCACTCAAATATAGAATTATAGGTAAAACAGAGTTTCTCAGGATGAAACAAATGCGTATTTATACATGTGTATTTAAATTTCTAGCAAGGGGGTGCCTGGGTGGCTCAGTGGATTAAAGCCTCTGCTTTCGGCTCAGGTCATGATCCCAGAGTCCTGGGATCGAGCCCCGCATCGGGATCTCTGCTCAGCAGGGAGCCTGCTTCCTTCTCTCTCTCTCTGCCTGCCTCTCTGCCTACTTGTGATCTCTGTCTGTCAAATAAATAAGTAAAACCTTTAAAAAATATATTTTGGAGTAAATATATGCTTGTTGTGTGATTACTTTTAAGTAGAAAATAAATGCATTTCACACTCAAGTCTTATATAATACAGTAGTTTTGACACAAAAGCTTAAAGAAGAGATTATAATATTTGATTATTATCAGTAGGTTTAATTCTACACCTCCAAAACAAAACAAGAAAAGTTACACTACCAAATATGCCTGTCATTCAAAACCCCAGATCTCTTCTGCCACAATAGTGGGGCAGAAAAAAGACAAAAATGCATCAATAAGCAGTGAGGAATTAGATATATTCGTACAATGAAAAGATCTTCAGAGTCAATGACACATAAACACATAACAAACAAAACTAGAAATCACATAATTTTCTGTCCAAAAAATCACCAAAAAAGTCAATTGTTACCTTCAGACAATATTTAGGGAAACACACACATCAATTGTTACCTTCAGACAATATTTAGGGAAACACACACATTTTTCATTGAATTATAAGTTGGTAAGATTTCACTCTGACCCTCAAGGAGGGAGAGAGATGAACCAAGTACTCCCTCTGCTATTCCAGCTACGTTTGTTTTTCTTCCAAACACAGTAGCCAAAGCACATATAGTTTATTTATTGTCAAAACTTCTTCTCCATTTGACCTATCTCTAAAGTCTCTGGCTAGTTTTTCTCACTCTGCCTTTATGAATGTAAATTTTTGCATTCTCATCTCCCTCAGCTTGCCGATTGGTATGTTCTATGTATAATATTTATGTCTGCAAGATACAGTTCCTGATTTAGAAAACTCTGTAGCAAATACTTCATTGTTATATGAAAATCAATTTATTTTTACTGCTTAATGTCGATGGTCTTCTAATATATTCCATTATTGTCTTCAGTTAATCAGATACTCTCAGTGTGCTTAAATCAATGAATGCTCTCTGTTCACATGACTTTGCTTTAAACTTTTTTCCCTATCCTCAACTTTCTAAACTTAAAGGCCCAAACACAATCTGATAGTAAAGTCCCAGTGAGGACTCCAGTGTTATTATTTTATCTTTAATGAGGAATTCAATGCTTCCCATTCACTGAACTTTTATGATTCTGGTCTTTATTCAAGGACTTGTCATTTTTATATGCGCCCATTTCACAAATCCACAAATTCCTGAGTGGAGCTTAAGAAATCAGTACTTCTAACTCAATCATAGAATGAACACTTGTCTGTAAATATTATAAAGACCTGAAAACAAACTTGCCTCTGACAACATGATTTGTTCATTCTATAATCTAAAAATATTTAAGTAAAAACAACAACAACAATAAAAACACAGAACATTTTTTTCCCAGCATCAGGCTCTTAGTTCATTGTATTGAAATTTAACAAAACAATGAAGTCAACCAAATAAACAAATTAGTTTTATCCTGTAAAAGCTTTGTGAAGATCTGGGTCAGTTCTCAGTTCTGGTGGAGCATTAAAGCAAAGCAGAAAAACAGTCTCAACTCAAATAGTACAAAGAAGCCTGGATTGGTTGAAGAAGATATTTTTAATGTTAAATAATAAGCAGTGACAACAGACTGCATTTCCCATTAATGCAATGGGAAATGAAAGGGCAGAGAATAAGATATGAATTTGGCAAAAGAGTGAAGTTGGTGGGTCATAGCTCTATTTTAATTTTTTGAGAAACCTCCACAATTTTTCAAAGTGGCTGCTTCAGTTTGCATTCCCACCAAGAGGGTGAAAGAGGATTCCTCTTTCTTGACAACTTCTCCAGCAATTGTTGTCGATTTTTGCCATTCTAACTGGTGTAAGATGGTATCTCAATGTGGTTTTGATTTGAATTTCCCTGATGGTTAATGGTGATGGACATTTTTTCATGTGTTTGGTGGCCATTTGTGTGTCTTCTTTGGAGAAGTGCCTGTTCATGTCTTCTGCCCATTTTTTGACTTGATTTCTGTTTTTTTGGATGTTGGGTTTGAGAAGCTCTTTATGGATCTTGGGTATCAGGCCTTAGTGTCATTTGCAAATATCTTCTCCCATTTTGTGGGTTGCTTCTTTGTTTTGTTGACTGTTCCCTTATCTGTGCAGAAGCTTTTTATCTCGATGAAGTCCCAAAAGTTCATTTTTGTTTTTATTTCCCTTGCCTTTGGAGACGAGTCTTGAAAGAAGTTGCAGTGGCCGATGTCAAAGAGGTTATTGCCTATGTTCTCCTCCAGGATTCCTGTCTCACATTGAGGTCTTTCATCCATTTGGAGTTTATCTTTGTGTATGGTCTGAAAGAATGGTTCAGTTTCGTTCTTCTACATGTTGCTGTTCAATTTTCCCAAAACAATTTATTGAAGAGACTGTCTTTTTTCCATTGGATATTTTTTTCCTGCTTTGTCAAAGATTATTTCACCATAGAGTTGAGGGTCCATATCTGGGCTCTCTATTCGGTTCCATTGGTCTATGTGTCTTGTTTTTGTGCCTGTACCATGCAGTTTTGATGATCCAGCTTTGTAATATAGCTTGAATCAGGCAACATGAGGTCCCCAGCTTTGTTTTTCTTTTTCAACATTTTCTCGGTGGTTTGGGGGTCTTTCTGGTTCCATAAAAATTTTAGGATTGTTTGTTCCAGCATTTTGAAAAATGATGTTGGTATTTTGATTGAGATGGCATTGAAAGTATAGATTACTCTGGTCAGCATAGACATTTTAAAAATTCTTTTTCTTCCAATCCATGAGCATGAAATATTTTTCCATCTTTTTGTGTCTTCTTTAATTTCTTTCATGAGTTTTTTTTATAGTTCCTAGAGTATAGATCTTTTACCTCTTTGGTTAGCTTTATTCCAAGGTAGTTCATGGTTTTGGGGGCTATTATAAATGAAATCAATTCTCTAATTTCACTTTCTACAGTTTCATTGTTAGCTTATAAGAAAGCAACTTATTTATATGCATTGATTTTGTATCCTTCCACATTAATGAGTTGCTGTATGAGTTCTAGTAATTTGGGGATGGAGAATCTTGGGTAGAGTATCATGTCATCTGTGAAGAGATAAGAGTTTGACTTCCAATTTGAATACATTTTATTTCTTTTTGCTGTCTGATTGCTGTTGTTAAGACTTCTTGTACTATGTTGAACAACAGTGGCAAGAGTGGACATTCTTGTGTTCCTGATCTCAATGTTTCATTCTATTGAGTTGTGGTTGAGGGGATGTACAGCCAAAAATATCAACCAGTATATATTGTTTTCCCCTGGTGTTGGGGTTTTACAGTTTTGTGGGGACCCTGGTTTTTGTCCTCTTGTTCTTTTAGCTATCTTATGACCCAGCAATTGCACCATTGGTATTTACCATAAAAATACAGATGTAGTGAAAAGAAGGGCCATATGCACACCAATGTTCATAATAGCCAAAATGAGGAAAGAGCCATGAAGACCTTCAACAGATGAATGGATAAAGAAGATGGGGTCCAATACAATGGAGTATTATTCAGACATTAGAAAGGATGGATACTCAACTTTTACCTCAACATGATTGAGACTGGAGGAAATTATGCTAAATGAAATAAAAACAATAAATCATGGAACACTACATCAAAAACTAATGATATACTGTATGGTGACTAATACAGCACAATTATGAAAAAGAAAAGAGGGGCGCCTGGGTCTCTCAGGGGGTTAAAGTCTCTGTCTTCAGCTCAAATCATGATCTCAGGGTCCTGGGATCAAGCCCTGCATCAGGCTTTCTGCTCAGCAGGGAGCCTGCTTCCCCCCTTCTCTGCCTGTGTCTCTGCCTACTTGTGATCTCTGTCTGTCAAATAAATAAATAAATCTTTAAAAGATTAAAAACAAAACAAGAAAAAGAAAGAAAAGAAATAGATCTAACACATGAACATACACAAAGAATTTGGCAAAAGAACTGACTCAAAAACAACCTGCCAGTTTCCAGGACATTTTAAAAGTAAACAAAACCTCCCTTTTCTTATCTACTTTTTAATGAGACTACAGTGTCTTCATGAAAGATGGCCATATATGCCAGTTTAAAATAAGATTATACATTTAAGTGACTTCTTACTTGGAAGGGTCTTATCTGCCAGTTTATTGATGTGAATTGGAATTTAAACTGTTTAACATACTGGACTCAACATCAATTTATTGCGCTTGTGTATATATACTTATATACAAGAATGTATTTATACGTACATATATATTTGTTTATATATTTATGTATTATATATTAACATGTCATATTAATTATATATTAACATATGCTATATATAAATATTTGGTAAAAGCTTTAATAACAGATTTATAAATAACTCCTGTACTTAAATTATTCCATTACAGCATAGAATGCAACAGTTTTAGTATAGTAACAGAGTTGTCCTACATTAGCAAGATCTAATTTTAGAAAAATTTAATTATCCCCCAAAGAACTCTATACCCATGAGCACTTACTTCCCATTGCCCTTATCACTAACACTACCCACTTACTTTTTTTTTTAATGAGTTTTTTAAAATTCATTTTTTTCAGTGTTCCCAAACTCATTGTTTGTGTACTATACCCAGTGCTCCATGGACTATGTGCCCTCCATAATATCTACAACCAAGCTACCACTTTCTGTTTGTTTTCATTATAGCTAGAGTGGGTGAACTCATTGCAGTCTTGATTTGCACTTCTCTGATGAACAATGATGTTAAACATATTTACGTGTGTTTATGTTCTATTTCCATTTTTTCTTTGGATAAGTATCTATTCAGATTCTCTGCAATAGGCAGAGAACAATAGGTTTAGTTGGATTATTTGTCTTTGTTCTTGCTATTGAATTGAGAGTTCTTATAGATTCTAGATACATGTGCCTTATCAGATACATTATTTATAGATATATTTTCCATTCTATGGCTTGATATTTTATTTTATTTTATTTTTTAATTAATTTTTTATTTTTTATAAACATATATTTTTATCCCCAGGGGTACAGGTCTGTGAATCACCAGGTTTACACACTTCACAGCACTCACCAAAGCACATACCCTCCCCAATGTCCATAACATCCTCTGAGGAAAAAAAATTAAATCCAATTTATCTATTTTTTCTTTTGTCCCTTATGATTTTAGTGTCATATCTAAGAATCCCTTGTTAAACCAAAGTCATGAAAATTAACTTCTATGTTTTACTTTAAGGTTTTCATAGTGTTAATTCTTATGTATAGTTCTATGATCCATTTTGACAAATTGTTGTGTATAGTGGGGAGGAAAGTGTCCATCTTCATTCTTCCTCATGTAGATATACCATTTGTTGAAAAAAAAAATTTAAGGAGCTTCTTTCCCATTGAATTGTCATATTACCCACTCTGCAATAAGGAATTTCATTGACTTTTATGGCTGGATTCTGAGACAGCTTTTAAATCCATGAAATCTACCAAGTTATAAGAATGTCTGGGTTACTCATGGTGAACCCTGATAATTTATGCTTTCAAGGTGACTCAGGATGGTGGATGACCACACCAGAAAGACCAACCAGATGATCAGACGACAGATGCTTGGAGTCATGTGATATCAAACCAACCTCAGGGGGCATGTGGGGCTGAAGATGAGTTAGTTATGTGATCAATGATTCTATCACTCATTACTTATTATTTATTACATTTTATTACTTATGTAATGAAATTCCAATAAAATCTCTGGATGCCATACTTAGAAAAGTTTCCCTTTGGCAGTACTCTGTGCATAATTTTACATGTCAATGTGCTAGAAAGGTGATAATATTTTTGCATGTTTGAAACCTTCCCAAACTTCACCCTATATATCTCTCACTTTTGCTGGTTCTATTTTTATCCTATTGCTATAATAGAGTTAACCATAAATACAGCATTTTCCTGAGTTCTGTGAGTTGTAAAAAGTTATTAGACTTCAAGTATTTTTTTTTAGATTTTTATTTATTGATTTATTTGAGAGAGAGACAGTGAGAGAGAACATGAGTGAGGAGAAGGTCAGAGAGAGAAGCAGACTCCCCGTGGAGTTGGGTAAGTATTTTTTTTTAAGATTTTATTTATTTTGAGAGAAAGGCCATAAACGGGGTTTAAGAGGAAAGGCAGAGGCAGAGGTAGAGAGAGAATCTCAAGCAGCCTCCACCTTGAGCATGGAGCCTGCCACGGGGCCCAATCTGGGAATAATGTTCAAGCGTTGCATAGTTTTGCCTTAGCCTTCACTTTCTGCTTATATAGAGCCACAAGTTCAGCCAAATGTATAAAAAAAATAGACCTTCTAGGTATTCCTTGGGTATTTGCTCACTCTTGCACATGGCTTTTTAGACCCCCCCAAAATAAGAGCTTTTCAACGCTTTCTGTGGTTGTACCATTTCCCAAATTTTCCTTTTAATAGACTTTTGTTTGTTTCTACTGGTATTACAGGCTTAGGCAGCTATGATGTTAAACAATTGCCACCAATTTCTTTGACAAACAACTGGAGGGTAGGATTTTTCTCATTGAGCAAGCCATGTTTTAAGGTCAAATAACAGCAAACTGCCATACAGATCAAATATTGACACTACTCTGTTAATGTCACTTTTGAGAGATCTCCAGACCTTCTCTGCACATCCCCCCTATCAGAGGGTTTTAGGTTGCCAGTTTTCACAGCTATTTTTTGTTAAAGTTGATTTTCAGTGGTACTCTGGAACTGGAAAAAGAAGGTTGGAAAGACACGTTAAAAAGCTACAAAGCTCACTGTTCATGATAGCATTCAGATTTTTTTTTTTTTTCCTCCTTGGAAATGTTCATGAAATTTTTGCAAACGTTTGGTCAATTTCCAGTTATGAAAATGTTGATTTAGACAATTGGCCTGTGTTCTCATTGCTTATGTTGAGGAGCAGATTTTAAGTTTATATGCCACCATTTCAAGGGTGTTTGGTGCCCTACACAATTTTCTTTTTTTTTAAATTTAACTTAATTTAATTTAATTTTACTTTATTTTATTTTATTTCTTTTCCATGTCCCAGCATTCATTTTTTTATGCACTACACCCAGTGCTCCATGCAATACATGCCCTCCATAGTACCCACCACCACACTCACCCAACCTCCTATCCCCCCTCACCTCCAAAACCCTCAGTTTGTTTCTCAGAGTCCACATGGTTCATCCCGCCCTCCAATTTCCCCCAACTCCCTTCTCTCCCATCTCCCCATGTCCTCCGTGTTAAGTGAAACCATATGATAATTGACTATCTTTGCTTGACTTATTTCACCCAGCACAATCTCTTCCAGCCCATCCATGTTGATACAAAAGTTGGGTATTCATTCTTTCTGATGGAGGCATAATACTCCATAGTGTATATGGACCATATCTTCTTTACCCATTCATCCCTTGAAGGGCATCTTGGTTCTTTCCACCCTACACAATTTTCTTAGTAAAAAACTCTATTTCAATTTGACACATACACCTACCATTCAAAGAACCTGAGCAAGTTCCATATATCTCCCAAAACTACAGAGGCTACACTACAACTCCCAAAATCATGTTTTCAAGTGGATAGCATTCTTTCATTGTAATGATAAGGTCAGAAGGTTTTATGCTTTGTTTTGTTTATTTACTTGAGAGGGAGCATGGGTGAGTGCTGTTGATAGAGAGGGGCAGGGGGCTGGGAGAGACAGGATCAATCCTAGGACCCTGGGATCATGACCTGTGTCAAAGACAGATGTTTAACCCACTGAATGTCCCAGGTGCCCCAGTAAGATGAAAGGTTAAGAAACTCCCCACATTTCTCATAGAAGGAAATTGCAGGGCAATGAATGATGGTATGGAGATTTTATTTCGACCTCATCTGGATATAGTCATTACAAAAATTAAAATTTTTTATTTAATTATCAGTGTTATTATAGGCATCAGAGCCCAGTTCTGCCCTTCTCTGGTCTTATAATTTAGAAAGTCTTTTTTTTTTGCTTTTCATTATGGAAAACATACTATAAATCCCAGCACATTAGTTTTCTCTTATGAACATAAGAGACATTTAGTGATTTATTTATGAAAATAACAAATTACTGAAGCAGAAATTTTAGAAGGATATCATGCTGAACTTTTATCTGTTTTAAAAATTATTTTCTAATATTCAAATAGGACATATCATTTAACTTAATATTAACAGAAGTGGTACATTTATATCAAATCATGTATAATAATTATGATGAATGTTTTTAATATATTTTCCAGACGGATCCCTCCTTTTATTATTTTCACACCAAATTTAATTTGTTTCCAAATAGAGATATTCTCTTGAAAGTATTTTGCTTTTGTATATCACTTGTCTTTCTCCATTTGAATAAGAATCTCTCATGATTCTGAGCATTTTGATATGCTATAGCTTTAGGCAGACACACACACACAAATGTAAGTATTTCTAAGAAATGTTGTCTCAAAAATATAGCCTTGTGTAGTCAATTATGGAAAAGGCTTATTTATACTTCATTTAAGTTTAGCTTCAGCCTTTGATATTTATAAGTTATACTTTACTCATAGTTGGGTTTGCAGATTGTTTCCCTCCAGCTACTTCACTATGATCACAAAATTAATTATATATGTACCAGCAGATGCCAACAATATGCAACTGAAGAATATAGTAATAAATCTAAACTTGTCTACAAATAGAATTCTATTAAATATCATTTCATATTTACTCTTCCTTCCTAAAGTAGCTATGAGCATAATCACATACAAACAGTGTTGATATGTAAACTTACCAATTTAAATAATTGGGAGCATTTAATCCCTTTGTTGATTATTTTGATGTTAGAACTAATATTAACTGTGATTACTACAGAAGACAAACAGGTCAAATAAAAAGTTTCCAAAGTTAATAATTGAAGAATCTTAAGATTTTATGCTTGTGTATTCATGTGTGGATTCTGGTTACAATTGCAGATTATACTTATACAATTTCAAAAATATATATCAATGATGAAATGTGAACTCCTCATACATGTCTTCAGGTCATTAAATTTCTGTATATATTTTTTAGAGTTGTACAAAAGAAACCAACTTGAAATGAACTATGATTGTAATTTTTAAAAATTTTTTAAATTTTTTTTAAATTTTTTATTTTTTATTTTTTTTTAATAAACATATAATATATTTTTATCTCCCGGGGTACAGGTCTGTGAATCACCAGGTTTACACACTTCACAGCACTCACCATAGCACATACCCTCCCCAGTGTCCATAACCCCACTCCCCTTCTCCCAGCCCCCTTCCCCCAGCAACCCTCAGTTTGTTTTGTGAGATTAATGACTGTAATTTTAAAGGAAGATTGCCCTAAAAGGGTAACCATAAAATATAGAAGATATTATATGTTTGGTTACACTTATTTATAACTGTATGTTGGGTTAAAGAAATTATAATTACATACAGATGCAAACATGCCTACACATATATGCCTGTTCCATTCCTACCAAGTTATTCCAAAATTTTACCATAGGTATCTATCTCTTTTTAAACAATACACTACACACACATGGGACAATTTACATTACTACCAATTTTTCATAACAATTATTTGCAGATATTAGTGGACTTCTGCTTTCACTGTTAACTTTAGATGACTTTTAATTAATTTTCCCAAACTAGGTGCTTTTAGAAGTGAAAAGACATTAACCACATTAGAAAAAGAGAGTGAAACTGGGATATATTGTCGCTCTTCAAACCCTGTAATCTTATATATACCTAAATTCACCCTTCCTTCTCTCCATTTCTGGGTGACCTGATTAGGTGTCATTCCTCCTGTCAAACATGAATTGCTCTACATAGACACTGGATTTCATAACTCCCTTCACTTACTATGTGCTCTGATTAATTATCTGCTTGGGATTCTTTAAATATTCACCTGGCTTTGACTTTCCCCTTTGAAAGAATATTTTCATTCATGGGTTATACAAATTCTTTTAAAATGTACATCAAATTATTTCTCTAGTTTGCTCAAAATTTCCTTACTTCCTAACTTCATTTTCACTAAAATGTACATTTCTTGGCCTGCTATAAAACTCAAATGAATTTCCTGCCTTGCTGCCTCTCCCATCTCATTTCCTACCAATCTTTACTACTCTACTTCTACTGCAGCTCCAATAGTCTATATGCTCTTCTTGAAACCCGCCGGGGCACCTCGTTGTCTTTGCACGTGCTGCTTTCACTCCTTACATGCTGCTGCCCAGATCAACCTATGACATGTTTCTCATTTCTCTCATTACTGTTCAAGTGCCATTTCCCCTGAGAGGCCTCACCTGACTCTCACATATTCAGCAGCAGTTCCATCACTTTCCTCTTAACTGAGCTTTCTTTGTTCTTTATAACATCTATCATAAGCTCATGTAGTATTAAATATTACTTTGATTGCATATCCCCTCCCGTTAGAATGTAGACTAGATGATATACATTTTTTACTTATGTCTTTCCACAGCTTACTCAGAAATATATATATTGAACTATGGACTGAATGAACGAGTTGAAAAAAATAAGATTAATTATATAGGATCGTTCATGTCTTTTTAGTTCTAATATATCACTACCTGCATTTAGTCATATTTTTTGATTTGCTGAGTCTTACACCTTGCATTGTACCCCATTTGGTAGGCTCATTCTTCTTTGAATCCAGATACTTTTACTCCTTCCAGAGCATTTCACTTCTGCGACTTTCCTCTTTCCTGTACCATCCCTTTCCCCTCTCTTCTGGATCAACTGTATCTGTATAAAATCCGTCTAGCATTTTCCTTTTACTTATTTATTTTTTTAAAATTTTCAAGATTTAGTTACTTGCTTTAGAGAAAGAGCAAAAGCAGACAGAGGGGAAGAAGGAGAGGGAGCAAAAGAATCCTCAAGTAGAGGATTCCCTCTGAGTGCTGAGCAGGATGCAGGCTTTGATCCCAGGACCCTGAGATCATGACCTGAGCCAAAATCAGGACGCTTAACTGACTGAATCATCCAGGCGCCCCAACATTTTCCTTTTATAAAAGAAAAAAACATTTCCTCTACCTTATGGTGAAGTCATGATATCATACAATTACTTTTACTAGTCTTCATGGCAAGACTTTGCTGTATTTTAGTCTCCAATTGAACTTCTTATTCCCATACATTCAATACTAATGGTACTTCCATCAGGTTTACAAAATTACCAAACACCCCCACATCTCCAGTGTAAATTCTAATGTTCAGTCTTGTGGGACTTTACAGCAGGATTTGACACAGTTGACAGATTTGTTCTCCTGAAAAGTGCCTTCTCTCTTAAGACGTAATCCGATCCTGCCTTTCACTTTTTCCTTAGTAGCTACTTCTGTTCAATCTCTTTTCCTGAGTGTTACGCACTAAGCATTAGAGTGAGTCAGATTTAATCATGAACTCTAATCTTTTCTCAGTATAAATCTCCTCTCCAAGTGATCTCAATCCATCTTTCCGCCCTTACAAAAATATCCCTGTGCCTACACTCCTCACCGAACTGCCTACTCCATATACCCATTTGCTTAGACATCTTAAACTTAATAAATTCAAATCAAAGCTACTCGTGTTCTGCAGCTCGTTGCTCCTGTAAACCATCCCTTCTGTTGTGTTCTATGTATCCAGAGCTTCAGTCTTGTTGTTCAAACCAAAAATATAGAATAATTCTTCATTCTTCACTTTACTTCACCTACAGTGTCAGGTATAACAGTAGGTTTTTTAAGCACTTTGGCTATATGTATTCAGTAGCTACTAATTTTTGCCTATCATTCTCATTTTGAAAATTATCATATCATTTTTCCCAATATGATCATTTAAGTCTAATCTCAAATATCATTACATTAGTGGGTTCTCCAACTGATATCTTTCAAATACCTCCTTCCAAAACTTTCCATTGTACTAAATTACCTTTTCCCCATTGTAGTTATCATTACATAAGTACATTGCATTTAATTTGTTTAGTCTATATTCTGGTTTTCTCACACTAAAGTAAAGTTTTATGAAAGCAAGAACTTGTCCATATTATTCATTTCTATATCTCAACATCAACAACAGTCTATCAAGTAGTAGGTTGTTGAATAAATGAATAAAGCTCCCAAAATATCTTATATCTAGAAATATATTTCTTATGATAAACAGAATAACAGTTTTAGTTGAATCTGTTTGTTAAATTTTTGCCACATGGAGGTCTGTTTGGGAACCAGGACCTGATGTGCTAGGTTGTAGGTACAGGTTTGCTATGTGCCTTTAAAAACTTTACTTAGCCTTCCATTTATCATTTTCAAAATATGGTTCTTGCTGTCTACAATCATTCTAATAAAATTAAATGAAAACATTCTATAATATTAGCTTTCTTTTTCACAGGTATTTTAACATTTTTTTTCCCCAAACACAGAAAGAAAGCATGATAGTTCTACTTTAATTAGTGCTAATCCTCTGAGAAAGTGTAAGGAGAAAAAAAAATACATGGACAATAAGAAAATAATCCTCATTTTACTGGTCTTTGGCATACAATAAGAACAGAATGATGGATGCACATTGCTGCTGTATATGAGAGTTAATGACAAAACCATGAGATCTGTCACTTGCTTTCATGACTAAAAAAAGAGTTTGATTTTTTTCATCTAAATCATTATCTGGTCTTCTTAACAAAAATACTCATTTTACATTATCTTACCTATTCACTCTGAAGAATGGGAGAAGTAAGTCAAAAAGAAACTGCTTTTGGTTTGCTATTGTTTCTTTTCTCCCTGTATTTGGATTTGGAATGAAAGCTTTTTCATTTCAAGAATCACTTATGTAGTTGGAAAAATAAATTAGAGTAGAAAATAGAATAAAGAATAATAATAATGAAAACTTTTTAATAGCTTGAAACAGTGATTATATTTTATACTACCCTTTTTTATAAAATATTATAATAATTTAATGCTGTGCTTTAATAAATATGACTCATTTGATTTTATAATAAAATACCTGCACCATGGCTAACTCTCATCACCCCATTAATTTATTAAAAAACTTCAAATTTATTTTTACTTTGTGAAGGTCACTGCATTCAAACATTAAAGAGGATATTTGTTAGGGTACACATTTATTCACATAGACAATAACAACAAAGTCAGTACAAATTAATACAAGAAGCTGGTAGACATGAATTACACATTTCCTGTTGCTTTTGATGTTTATTTGCTGATTTGTTTTCTTGTCACATTTCCTAAACTTTATTCCATCCATTATTAGGGATGATAAAATTTTGGCTTTAATCTATTGCCTATTGTAAGTTAAGAGACTAAAAGTACTTTTGTGTCATATTATTTTCCTGTCCTCACTAGATAAAGGTCTTTAATTTTATACATTGTTTCAACAATGTGTTATTTTTAAAGTTTTATATGCACTATGTAAAGATGCAAAATAAAATTTAAAGTATCCAATTTAAATGACAATATAAAAATGCTTTCATGAATACATATGATGTGCTCAAAAGTTTGCATATATTTTCAGAATAATCTTCACCGTAACTTTGAGTTACAGATAATGAAACTAATATTCAAATTGGTTAAATCATTTTCCTAAGGTCACACAGCAGGTACAATAAAATGAAAGCAAGTAAGACTTAATCCTCTTGTGGTAGAATCACCTTGTATTTGTAGGGTTGTAAGTAATGAGAGACTTAGACTTAGTTCTAGCCAAACTCTTCTCAAGGACAGATTCTTTCATTTCTATGACTCTGTTTTTCAGTCCTTTGCCCTGACATGCACAATATCCATTTCATGTATGTTATCAGGATTTTTAAAATCTTAATGCTATAAGGTATATTATTATCTGGATAATTATTATTTTTTTTTAGATTTCCAGGTAAAGATCTGATGTTGTGGAAGATTGACACAGGTATATTACAGAAATGTCTGTAACAGACTACTGACTGTGCAAAAGGATCTTGGAGTCTTTTGGAGATAAATCTGTGTAAAACACAGGGCTCAACATAAGTCCATTCATGGAGACTGTTTTTGACATCCAATTTGAGGAAACCTTGAGAAAGAACTACTACAAATGGTCATATTTAGGATTGAAAGCAAGGGATAAAGTAAAGCCAATAAGATGGCCTGAAAAAGCAAGATGCTTTACTAAAATTAAGGCAATAATATATGTTATAAATTTCCTCAGAACTGTAATTTCTGAATGTAAAGAAGTTTGATAAATCTTAGTCTCCAAATAAATAAATAAATATCAATAGAATTTTGTATTCCATGAAATAAAACATGCAACGAAAATAAACTGGAGAGTTTGAACAACACTCTATCACACAAGGTGATAGACCTGCCTTAAGATTAGTTAAGATGTCTGACCAGAAAGTGTTGTTATTCTTTCTGGATCAAATTTGATCTGGTATTAAAGTGTGAGTGTCTTTTTTTAAAAAAGCGTGTTAAATTCTTTTCGGTAATACAAATAATCAAAGGGTAAATGCAGTATGTTTAAAAGGGTTTGGTAGCAAAATATTCTGAGAAGCCACCACACATCAAACCTTGATGAAAGTGGAGAAGATAACCAGGAAGAGTGCAAAGACACCCATGCTGGAGAGATAGGGCAGGGAAAACACTCGTTCTGATTTCATGTAGATAAGGATTTTTTGAAAGAGCTAATGGTGGTCTGTTAGACGAAATTGTTGCTCTCAGTCTTCCCCCACTTGCTATGGCTTTATATGCTCACACTCTCGCTGGCATGTACAGAGGGCACCACCCAGATCATTACCTTCTGGGCTGGACCTTATGAATGAAATTATTCAGTGTTTTGGTAGCAGATGTAACATAAGCAGGGGTTTATCCTGTTGTGCTCTAATTCCCTGTCAGAGGAAGAATATGCCCTGGGTATTCAGTGGCCATCATTCTGTGCTAAGAATAACAGACACGAAGGGCAGGATACAGGGTCTGGGTAACTGCTGGCACAGGTGATGAATGCAGAGCACATTCGAACCCGGTGCCTAAGAGTCTGTTCAGCCACACTGGCCAACAGACTGATGCTGATCACCAAATGTGAGACTGGCGGGTAACTGTTTTCAGAAACTGAGATCTGGGGTGTTGTATCACAAAGCGTTGTTGTGGTAAATGCTAACTCTTACAGATAAAAATAAAAAAAGAAAAAAAAGAAGGGACATGGGATCAGATAAAATTTATACTAACTTAAAAATGTGTTAACTAAAAGACATGATAAAAAAATCTTCAAATTCATACAGAAAAAGATTACAGACCATTTTGTCATCTTGATGGAGAAAGAAATCTAATTACAGGTTTATACAATTTCATCTTTTGGGTTTTAAATTTCATTTAATTAAAAATTTTGTTTACAAAATGTCAGGTTTTAAAAAAAAGTCAGGTTTTAATATTTGACATAATTCAGGCTAATTTTAGAAGATACATAGATAATTTGAATTTTGGAAGAAGTAACTTAATCAATATAAAAGGTAAATATGAATATGTTCAAATTACAAAGAAAATGTACTAATGCTTTAAGAGTCTTTGAATCCCTGATTATGCAGAAATGTAATATATTCTGGGTTATTTTTACCTTTTTACCCTCTCTTTTCACTGCTCCCCTGAACCCCAGGTCCCATTCTGTCTCAATTTCTTTCTCTTACTGTTCACAATAGATTTTAAAAATGATCCCCAATGACTTTTGCCATTGTATAATCACCCCCAATTGAGGATAGAAGTGTGGATATGACCAGGTATCACTTCTATGATTATGTTACCTGATCTAATCATACAAACCCATTAAAAATAGAAGGTTTTCTCAGGCTGGTGGCAGATGGGGAAAGCTAAGAGATTTAAAGCATGAGAAGGGTTCCTAGACCATTAGTGGCTTCAGAGGTGGAGAGGGCCATTTGCAGGGATCAGAGAGCACCTTTTTTAGAAGTTCAGAGCAATGTTTAATCAAAACCCAGGAAGGAAACAGTAACCTCAATCCTATAACCATACCAGACTAAATTCTTTCTACACCTTGAAAGAATCTGAAACAGATTCTTATCCAATGCTTCCAAATAGGAGCCTTAACCACCTGAAAACTTGATTCTGACCTTTCGAGACCCTACATAGATAACCCAATCAAACCTGCTTGGACCTTCACCCATAGAACTATGAGCTAATAAATGGATATTACTGATTTAAAGTGTACAATTTATAGGCACAAAAGTGTGCATGAAATCCAGTAAGTGCAATGTATTAGTTATTATTACTATTGCCTATACATTTACTTGTATAATATAGACATGGGTATAATATTTCATCTAAATTTAAGCTAGGAAGATTTAAGAAATAACATTCACAGAGTTATGTAACCATTACCACAATCAATTTAGGACATTGTCGTCACCCTCCAAAGAACCCTGGAGCAGTCACCCCCTCTTCCTCCAACTTTCTCCCACCAGTCCTAAGAAAGCATCCATTTTCCTACTGTCCCTGTGGGTTTGCCTATTCTGGACACTCATGTAAATTTAATTATATAATATGTAGTCTTTTGTCACTGGCTTTTTTCAACATAGCATTGCATTTTCAAAGTTTTTCCATACTATAGAATGTGTCAGTATTTCATTCCTTCTTATGGTTGACTAATATTCTATTACATGCGTATGCCCATTTACTTATACATTACTCTCTTGATGGACATTTTTTTCCACTTTTGGCTTGTATGAAAAATGTGGCCATGAATAATTGTGTTCAAGTTTGTGTGTGAACACATGCTATCACTTCTTTACAGTATATATTTAGAAGTGAAATTGCTGAGTCATATAATAACTCTGTTTAACCTTTTGAGGATATGCCAGACTGTCTTCCAAAGTGACTGCCCCTCATCTGCAATTGTGTGAGGGTTCAAATGTCTTCATATCTTCACTAACTGTAATTATCTGCATTTTTTTTATTATAGCTATCCTAATGCATATGAAGTGGTATCTCATTTCGGTTTTGATTCACATTCCCCAGATGGCTAAGTATACTAAGCATTTCTCAAGCTTTCTTTGACTATTTTCATATCTTCTTTTGAGGAATATTTATTCAGATCCTTTGCCATTTTTAAATTGAGATACATATCTGTTTTATTATTGGATTGTAGAATTTGTGCTATATTTTCCAGATAAAATTGTCTTAGCTATATGATTTCCAAGAGGTTTTATATTTTTAATTTTTTCCACTTTTAAGGGATGGTTTCCTTTGAAATGCAAACATTTTAAATTTTGATGGTGACTAATGTATCTATTTTTTCTTTTGTTGCTTTACTTTTGGTGTAAGAAGTACTTACTTTTGACACTTGTGTCAAGATATCTTTTCTAGGCTGAGGGATCTTTGAAGAGGTTAATTATGTCAATAGTGCCCAGCAGATAGTCTAAAATAAATTTCTTAGTAGAAAGATTAAATTTAAATCAGAGATCTAAGTCAATTATTCAGATAATTCACAAAAATTGTTTAGAGAACTTGCTTACAGAAACCAACTTCTATTTGATAGTAGAGCTGAGTGTTAAGGACAATGAAATTGGAGTATGATATTCTCCATTTGAATCATGGCCTGACCACCTTCCAGCTGCATAACATAATATACATGCATCTCAGTTTCCTTCATCTCCAAAACTGTTAGCATTACAATTCTATCTTCAAAGTTTCTCATGAAAATAAGTTAATATAGAAAACCCACACAGAAGTGCCTGAAACCTCATTGATCCCGGTATGTTAGATATACTTTCACTTCTACACTTGTTTATATATTCTTGGTGTGACAGTAAATGTTTCAATTCAATTGAACTAAGATGATTTAAAAAATAATATGTATTAATTTGAAATATTAGAAAAAATATTAATATTATAATGATGCAAAAGTAAATATTTGCTGCAGCAACTATTCTTGTTAATTCATCATACCAAAAATTCTTTTCCATATAAGTAGAAAATTCCGTGACCATATCGATGAGTAAGAATATCTCATATTATCCAAGCCAAAATTAAAGCTTTAAACTGAATGGATAGTAAATGTTTGGTTTATAGAGTTCCTGATTTTTAAGTAATGTGATACTAAGAAATTAATTTGATATTTTTCTTGAGACCAAAAAAAAAAAAAATCTTACAACCCATATAATTTATTTTATTCTGATGAAAAATGAATTTGAAACACATGAAAACAGAAAAATCATTTACATTTCACTAACTGTATTTACTCTTATATTTTATGTATTTGTTTCTGGTCTCTTATTTTTGCATTCTGTGAGGGTGTGTGATATATATATTAAAGGATGTTTTTGGTATGGTAACTTATTTTCTTTAAGTATAATGTTGACTTAGAATTCTAATTTCTTAATTCTTGTTAGTTTTCTACCTTTTTTCACTAATTTGGTGTCTAATACTTTGAGCTCAATGTAAAGTTATCTAGATTCCACCCTTTTTTAATGGAGAATAATTATTAGTATTTTACCTTGGTTGTATATAATATTTAAAATGTAGAAGTTAAAGAGACAGTGGATTCCACTCTAATTACAGCAACAATATAAAAAGCTGAATACACTTCTGATTGTTGTGGGGATGTTTTCTGTCTGTGTAGTTGGTTGTTCTGTTTTGTGTCTGTTTTTTTATTTTTTTTATATTTTATTTATTTATTTGATAGACAGATCACAAGTAGGCAGAGAGTCAGGCAGATAGAGAGAGGGGGAAGCAGGCTCCCCGCTGACCAGAGACCCTGATGCAGGGCTCGATCCTAGGACCCTGAGATCATGACCTGAGCCGAAGGCAGAGGCATCCCTGCCGTGTTCCTGACCTTAGTGGAAAAGCTTTCAGTTTTTCTCCATTGAGAATGATATTTGCGGTGGGTTTTTCATAGATGGCTTTGATGATATTGAGGTATGTGCCCTCTATCCCTACACTTTGAAGAGTTTTGATCAGGAAGGGATGCTGTACTTTGTCAAATGCTTTTTCAGCATCTATTGAAAGTATCATATGGTTCTTGTTCTTTCTTTTATTGATGTGTTGTATCACATTGACTGATTTGCGGATGTTGAACCAACCTTACAGCCCTGGAATAAATCCCACTTGGTCGTGGTGAATAATCTTTTTAATGTACTGTTGAATCCTATTGGCTAGTATTTTGTTGAGTATTTTCGCATCTGTGTTCATCAAGGATATCGGTCTATAGCTCTCTTTTTTGGTGGGATCCTTGTCTGGTTTTGGGATCAAGGTGATGCTGGCCTCATAAAATGAGTTTGGAAGTTTTCCTTCCATTTCTATTTTTTGGAACAGTTTCAGGAGAATAGGAATTAGTTCTTCTTTAAATGTTTGGTAGAATTCCCCCGGGAAGCCATCTGGCCCTGGGCTTTTGTTTGTTTGGAGATTTTTAATGACTGTTTCAATCTCCTTACTGGTTATGGGTCTGTTCAGGCTTTCTATTTCTTCCTGGTTCAGTTGTGGTAGTTTATATGTTTCTAGGAATGCATCCATTTCTTCCAGATTGTCAAATTTATTGCCGTAGAGTTGCTCATAGTATGTTCTTATAATAGTTTGTATTTCTTTGGTGTTAGTTGTGATCTCTCCTCTTTCATTCATGATTTTATTTATTTGGGTCCTTTCTCTTTTCTTTTTGATAAGTCGGGCCAGGGGTTTATCAATTTGATTAATTCTTTCAAAGAACCAGCTCCTAGTTTCGTTGATTTGTTCTATTGTTTTTTTGGTTTCTATTTCATTGCAGTTATCACCACTGCTATTCAACATAGTACTAGAGGCCCTAGCCTCAGCAATCAGACAACAAAAGGAAATTAAAGGCATCCAAATCGGCAAAGAAGAAGTCCAATTATCACTCTTCGCAGATGATATGATACTATATGTGGAAAACCCAAAAGACTCCACTCCAAAACTGCTAGAACTTATACAGGAATTCAGTAAAGTGTCAGGATATAAAATCAATGCACAGAAATCAGTTGCATTTCTCTACACCAACAGCAAGACAGAAGAAAGAGATATTAAGGAGTCAGTCCCATTTACAATTGCATCCAAAACCATAAGATACCTAGGAATAAACCTAACCAAAGAGACACAGAATCTATACTCAGAAAACTATAAAGTACTCATGAAAGAAATTGAGGAAGACACAAAGAAATGGAAAAATGTTCCATGCTCCTGGATTGGAAGAATAAATATTGTGAAAATGTCTATGCTACCTAAAGCAATCTACACATTTAATGCAATTCCTATCAAAGTACCATCCATCTTTTTCAAAGAAATGGAACAAATAATGCTAAAATTTATATGGAACCAGAAAAGACCTCGAATAGCCAAAGGGATATTGAAAAAGAAAGCCAACGTTGGTGGCATCACAATTCCGGACTTCAAGCTCTATTACCAAGCTGTCATCATCAAGACAGCATGGTACTGGCACAAAAACAGACACATAGATCAATGGAACAGAATAGAGAGCCCAGAAATAGACCCTCAAATCTATGGTCAACTCATCTTCGACAAAGCAGGAAAGAATGTCCAATGGAAAAAAGACAGCCTCTTCAATAAATGCTGCTGGGAAAATTGGACAGCCACATGCAGAAAAATGAAATTGGACCATTTCCTTACACCACACACAAAAATAGACTCAAAATGGATGAAGGACCTCAATGTGCGAAAGGAATCCATCAAAATCCTTGAGGAGAACACAGGCAGCAACCTCTTCGACCTCAGCCGCAGCAACATCTTCCTAGGAACAACGCCAAAGGCAAGGGAAGCAAGGGCAAAAATGAACTATTGGGATTTCATCAAGATCAAAAGCTTTTGCACAGCAAAGGAAACAGTTAACAAAATCAAAAGACAACTGACAGAATGGGAGAAGATATTTGCAAATGACATATCAGATAAAGGACTAGTGTCCAGAATCTATAAAGAACTTAGCAAACTCAACACCCAAAGAACAAATAATCCAATCAAGAAATGGGCAGAGGACATGAACAGACATTTCTGCAAAGAAGACATCCAGATGGCCAACAGACACATGAAAAAGTGCTCCATATCACTCGGCATCAGGGAAATACAAATCAAAACCACAATGAGCTATCACCTCACACCAGTCAGAATGGCTAAAATCAACAAGTCAGGAAATGACAGATGCTGGCGAGGATGTGGAGAAAGGGGAACCCTCCTACACTGTTGGTGGGAATGCAAGCTGGTGCAGCCACTCTGGAAAACAGCATGGAGGTTCCTCAGAATGTTGAAAATAGAACTGCCCTATGACCCAGCAATTGCACTATTGGGTATTTACCCTAAAGATACAAACATAGTGATCCAAAGGGGCACGTGCACCCGAATGTTTATAGCAGCAATGTCCACAATAGCCAAACTATGGAAAGAACCTAGATGTCCATCAACAGATGAATGGATCAAGAAGATGTGGTATATATACACAATGGAATACTATGCAGCCATCAAAAGAAATGAAATCTTGCCATTTGCGACAACATGGATGGAACTAGAGCGTATCATGCTTAGCGAAATAAGTCAAGCAGAGAAAGACAACTATCATATGATCTCCCTGATATGAGGAAGTGGTGATGCAACATGGAGGCTTAAGTGGGTAGGAGAAGAATCAATGAAACAAGATGGGATTGGGAGGGAGACAAACCATAAGTGACTCTTAATCTCACAAAACAAACTGAGGGTTGCTGGGGGGAGGGGGCTTGGGAGAAGGGGGTGGTATTATGGACATTGGGGAGGGTATGTGCTTTGGTGAGTGCTGTGAAGTGTGTAAACCTGGTGATTCACAGACCTGTACCCCTGGGGATAAAAATATATGTTTATAAAAAATAAAAAAATTTAAAAAAAATAATAAAAAAAAAATAAAAACAAAACAAAAAAAATAAAAAAAAAAGAATAATTGGATATCTGAGAACCCCACAAAGCCTACATAAATTAAGTTCTGGAAAATGACAGTTTTTTAATATTAGAAAGAAGAGATCTATGTCTGCTCTTAACCCCTTTGTTGCTTGGGGAAAGAGCAGAAATCCCCCATAGGAGATAGGAATAAGGGGAAAACAGCTAAACTTGAACAAATATTTAATTGCTTCATTTGGGATGGCGTCCCACGTAAAAATTCTGAGGTCTTTGACCTACAAATCAAGTGTGCATCTAGCCACTATTTTTCTCCAAGGTCCCCAGTGGAGTATAAGGGTGAGGGACAACCAAGATACACAAGATGTCTAGATTTTCCTGATAGCACCTAGCCAACTGGCTGTAATCAAGAACACTTAACAGCAGTACAGTGTTCTTTCTCCAACTTACTACCAAGGAGATACCTTTTTGGATTTAAAATGACAAGGAAATAATCTTTCTGTGTGACTTTAACTTGATATGGGAACACGAAACACAATTTTGCTCCCTGCCTCTCAAATAACAGGCCGGGTTTTAGGCAGTCCACAGTCTAGTTGTTTTTGAAAATTCCCTGTTGTTTTATATCACAGAAGGCATATTTTTTGGGGGGAGGGCAGTTCAAGATCAATGAAAACTTAATTCTGTGATAAGATGGGAAGACTTGATAGAGTATCGTGAGTTTCTGAGTATGTTTGCTAAATGCATGTCTAATATTTGTTGAATTCGGAAGAGTTTTAAAGGGAAAAACGAAGTTAAATGTATGTACTTAGAAAACCAAAAAATTATGTATTAACAATTTGTTTAAAACCTCGATGGACACGGATGGATACTATCTAATAATATTTTGGTACTGTAAAACCAAGCTGCTACTAAATTGAAAACCACGATTAGTAAACACATCATATTACTACATAAGATATGAACGAAATTAAAAAGAAAATAGAAATTGCATATAGGCCCAATTAAAGAAGAATTAAACTAGAAACACTAGAAATTATAATTTGATCCACACCCTTGCAGAGATTTTCTTCTATATATTTGTATTTAAGTGTGTATATATAGATGTATATTCATATAGAGAAATTCAAGTTGTAAAAGCCATATGTGTAAACAAATTATTTTTATCTTCTCTCCTTCCAGGTCAATATTTCCTATCATAATCTTACCTCATAGACAATTTTTATTATCAGTTCTCCATTTGGGGGATGTTAAATGCTATCCAACTATTAGTTATTATCAACTCCATGCACTTACACATCTCCATATATGTCAGCTTCTTAGTAATATTAGCTTATATGGAAATGTATGTCATAGCAATCTCTTTGCTCTTAGCTTTTCAGTCTTACATTTTTTCAATGTATTAATTAATGTTTCTAAAATTATGTCATCATTGTATGTACTTCTAATTCTTCAATTACTCTCCCAGGGATAAAATCCGAGAATGCCTCTAATCCTTGGTTAAATAATTAACATTGTAATGAGAATCATCATATATGTCTTTATTTTTTAAATTTTTTTTAAAGTTTTTTTTTTTTTTTTTTTAATTTGACAGAGATCACAAGCAGGCAGAGAGGCAGGCAGAGAGAGAGGAGGAAGCAGGCGTCCTGCTGAGCAGAAAGCCCGATGCAGGGCTCTATCCCTGGACCCTAGGATCATGACCTGAGCCAAAGGCAGAGGCTTTAACCCACTGAGTCACCCAGGCGCCCCATATCAGTGGTTCTTGATGTATTGTTCAATGACTCAATATTTGTGTACAACACCCAGTACTTATCACAACACATGCCCTCCTCAATACCCATCACCCAGTCACTCCATCCCCACAATCCCTCCCTTCTGTAACCCTCAGTTTGTTTCCCTGAGTCCAGAGTCCCTCATGGTTTGTCTCCCTCTCTGATTTCTTCCCATTCAGATTATTTTTATTGAAGTATAATTAACCTACAGTGTTATATTAGTTTCAAGTGTACAATATAATGAGTTAACAATTCTATACATTACTCAGTGCTCATCAGGATAAGTGAACTCAATCTCCTTTATCTATTTCCACCCATCCTCCCACACGCCTCCCCTCTGGGAACCACCAGTTTGTACTCTGTATTTAAGAGTCTGGGTGTCTTTTGTTTCTTTTTATCTTTATTTATTTGTTTGTTTCTTAAATTCCACACATGAATGAAATTATATGGTAGTGGTCTTCCTCTGCCTCACTTAGCATTATGCCCTCTAGGTCTATCCATGTTGTTGCAAATGTCAAGATCTCATTCTTTTTATGATTGAGTAATATTCCACTGTGTATTTATACCACATCTTTTCTTTCTTATTCATCTATGGATGGACAGTTAAGTTGCTTCCATATCTTGACTACTGTAAATTATCCTGCAATAAATAGAGGTGCATATATCATTTTAAATTAGTGTTTTCACTTTTCTTTCTTTCTTTCCTTCCTTCCTTCATTTCATTTTCTTTAGCATTTTCATTTCTCTATAGTGGAATTTATTGGATTTTTATGGTAATTCTTAAAAAATATTTTGAGGAACCTCCACACTGTTTTCCAGAGTGGCTGTACCAACTTGCCTTCCCACCAACAATGTACAAGGATCCTTTTTACTCCTTGTCAACACTTGTTATTTCTTGTATTTTTTATTCTAACCATTCTGAGCAGTATGAGGTAATATCTCATTGTTGTTTAGATTTGCATTTCCCTGACGATCAGTGATGTTGAGCATTTTTTCATGTGTCTTTTGGATATGTATGGGTATTTTTGGAAAAATGTCTATTCATGTCCTCTGCCCATTTTTCAATTAGATTATTTGGGGAGTTTTTGGTGTTGAATTGTTTAATATTTAATATTATTTACTATTTAATCATTTACTTAAATAATTAATTGATTAAATATTTAATTAATTATTTAATATTTAAAATTTATATATTTGACTATTAACCCCTTGTCAAATATATCATTTGTAAATATATCCTCCTATTCACTAGATTGTCTTTTAGTTTGGTGGATGTTTTCCTTCACTACATGAGAGGGCTTTTTTGTTTTGTTTTGTTTTGTTTTTTCCTCTTGCTATAGTCGCAATTGTTTAATTTTGTTTTTGTTTCTCTTCCTTGAGGAGCCTTTTCTAGAGAATATATTTTCTATATTTCTACAGGTGATATCAAAAATATTACTGCTAATGTTTTCTTCTAAAAGTTTCATGGTTTCATATCTCATGTTTAGGTCTTTGAGACTCAATTTTAAGTTGCCTACTTGATGAGAAAAGGTAATGAATTAAGTTCTTTACATTTGGAAAATAAATTTTTAGAGTAGCTGTAACCATATTAGTCATTGTGATAAACTATTGTATTATCTGGAATATTTGGTGTTTAACGTCCTGGAGATGACAAAGGTTTGGGAAGGGGTCAGGTCAAGTAGATCAGAAAATAAAACATTTTAGTTAGAACAGATGAGCATCATTGCCTCTCATACTTTCTCAAGTCAGAGTTGATACTAGTGTCCTATAACATTTGGCTTCTTCATTAATCACCTTATTTTCAAGTTGCTTAATCTATGGACTAAGTTTGTACACTATAAAACACTAGCCAGATAATTTGTTAGCTTAATTGCTTATAAACTAAGATCTTTTATACTAAATAGCTAACCATTTAGTGACTGTGATGGGCTTTCATCATATATAGGATCAACAATTTTAGAAATAGCACTTTAAGTAGTTTTTCAATGATAAAATATAGTATTAGAATTTATTATGATAATTGATTTCCATAGACAATAATTTTTTTTAAAGATTTTATTTATTTATTTTACAGAGAGAGATCACAAGTAGACAGAGAGGCAGGCAGAGAGAGAGAGAGGGAAGCAGGCCACCCGCTGAGCAGAGAGCCCAATGCGGGACTCGATCCTAGGACCCTGAGATCATGACCTGAGCCGAAGGCAGTGGCTTAACCCACTGAGCCACCCAGGCACCCGACAATAATATTTTTAAAAAATTTTTATTTATTTATTTGGAAGAGAGAGAGAGAGCACAAACAGGGTGAGCAGCAGATAGAGGGAAAGGAAGAAGCAGTCTTCCCACTGAGCAGAGAGCCTGACATGGGGCTCTAGTCTAGAACACCTGGATCATGACCTTACCTGAAGGTAGATGCTTAACTGACTGAGCCACCCAGGTGCCCCATAAAGAAAATAGCATTTTAATAATATTTTCAAATTATGTGAATTTATGTTTTGACATAATTTGTTAAACTGCAGGTTAGCTTTCTCACTCATTATTAGCACTATATTAGATTTACCTAACTTATAACCTGACATTTTCAAGTATAAGATTAGGTGTTTGAAAGTGTTTTCATTCAGTTTAAGTGTTCAGAAACAATGTGACCCTAGAGTGTGGAAAGATTTCTTAATAAAGACGACTTTCTGTATTTCTTTATATCCAAATATAGACATATTGCAATCAAAATGAAATGCACACAATTGCAGGTTTGGATTTTCTTCAAAAGAAATCTGTCATAGGCCTGGGATGTTTAACCTACTTGGATAATGATCAGTGAGATGGGTCCTTGGAAGAAGCCACTTGAACTCAAAGAAATGGCGGTAACTAGTCTTAACAAATATCTAATCTCCTTGTTGTAAAACCCGTGTAATCAGTTTTTTCGTTGCTATAGTGCTTCAGTGTGATTTGTTTGTATGTTTGATACAGAATGCTATATGTATATAATCTGTGGTCATGATGTGATTGTATCAAAAAGGTTAAAAATTGCCTTCAGCCCTGAATCAGATGAGGTATGCAATTGATCACCAATTGGTGCCTTTGAATAATCAATGTGTGATGTGCATTTTGTTCTAACTTTTGTTTGCACAGAAATGTTTCACTTTGCCTCACAACATAGCTGATGCTCTGTTGACCATAGTCCTGAAGCATTTCTTTTGAGAGTTGACCTACAGCTCAAAATAATGCCTAATCCAGTAAAAACCATCTCTTCCTTTAGGAGGGGTTTCAATGATAAATAAAAACTTTGTAGAGTCATTTCCTTTATATGTGACATACACATATGCCAAGAGTTGATTCATATTCTGCACATCACTGGATTTATTAATCTATAAAGTGAAATACCTACCACCATGGCCAGATGATGGCAATTGCTCTTCATGTTTTGTCATTTATATTATAAAATGTCTAATAGTATCATTGAGGAAGAAACACTAGCAAACATACATTGTCCTTTCTCTCAAAGCACACATTATGGCATTAATGTTATGTTTATGTTATAATGTTATGTTTGACATTATAAATGTCTTGGAAATAACATGACATGTACTTATCTTTTCTATATAAAGGCATTACTTAAAGACTTATTCTTTGGTTTTGTTTAATATTTTTGTGTTTAGCCTATTTTGGTTCTTACTGAAAGACCCTAATACATTCAGGTGAAATATATATATCTATATCTATATAGATAGATATATCTATATCTGGAGATATAGATATATATATGTTCCAACTGAATGTGTATATATATATATATATATATATATATATATATATATATCTCCAATTAAATTTACCACTAGGTTTGTGTAAAAGTGAATATTAAATTTTGATGGCCTCATTACATTAATTTGACAGAATCTGATAACAGAAACCACAGGGGAAATTAGGGACCAGGGGATTTCTGAACCAATAAAACCCCAGTCAAATATTTTTCCATATCTCTGTGTGCCAGAGTTACACTTGCTGATTTATTTGTCCCTATACAGATCAAAAACGTCAGTACATCATCTTTAATATAATGTTATTCTGCAGTATCACTACACAATGTTTCACCATCATCTTTGGGTTATTAATTCATTTTAAGTGGAATGAGGATATAATATCCCAAAACTAAAGTAAAATTTAAGTTTAATAGATATGAAGAGTAGTATATAATTGATGTGTAAAGTTTTAATTAATCTACTCTGTTAACTAAATTTATTCATGACAAAGTATTAAACTCCCCTTTTGTTATGTTTAAAAGCATAACGATGGCTTTTACTATTTTACATATGTCTATGTGTATATATATATAATTAAAATATGGCTTTCACTACTATATATGAAACATAAATTATGTAATATATTAATATATAGTGGATCTTGCTAGTGTATGTACATAGTAAATATAATAGCCATAACAATATTTTATTTAATATATAAGTAATATAATAATAAATATATTATATTACATATATGTAGTTTAAGGGGATGCACTTAATGAAGTAATAAAAGAATCCAACTTAGGAAGGTATAAGGAATATTGCAAAGCCAAATATGTTAAGAGATGAAGAGAACTAATATTGCTTAGGCCTTATATATTGATGCATTTGTCCTTCTTATGTCTCTTTTCCTGACTGGATATTTGCAATTACAAATTAAAATCATAAAATACTAAAGATGAATACATAAATAAATTAGCTTGCTTTCTAAAAGTTTATAGCTGAAGCTAAATAAAGCTACCCCCCCAAAATATCTCAGCTAAAAGCGTAAAATAATAAAATCCAATAGGTAGTATACAGGGCAAATAAAAACAGACTTATTTGTATGTTGCTGTATACCACTGGTAGAATGGTAGCCTGTATTTCATTCTTGGGGGCTCTAAGAACAGATCTACTTATGTGATATCCCCAGAAGGAGCAGCGGACCTTCTTAAATAATTGGCTGCAAACAACAGAAAGCCTTTGTGTTATTTTAAGCAAAAGATTTAGTTGAAAAATACTGAGGCCTCCTAGACTCATTAGGATGATAGGAGATTGGATTTGGGGAAGTGGCAGTTCCCAGTTGAACCCTGGAGGATGCGGCAGCACAGACTCCAGCAAAGGTTGCATGGATAACAAACTGGTACACACACTGCAACTGTCACTAGAACGAAACGAAGGGATTCCCTGGCTCCTGTGTGGCAGTCACAGAAGTTCCAAAGCACTGAAGGCATTATTGACTAAGCCTACATCATTTCCCCACCCATTGACTGTGCCCTTTGACTGTCTTAGCAAGAAATGTACACTGAAGTCCATGAAGAAGCCACATTTGGGGAGAATTTTCCTCAAGTGTGATAAAAGAGAAACAAGAAAGTGGGAAGACTCATTAGATTAGAGAGGAAAAATACTTCATGTTTTCAGATCGTGTTCATTTATACAGGACTATTCTCTGTGTGTGGTTCATGCAATGGACACTGCAATGGTAATAAATTCTTTAATATCTTATTAATTAAATTAAACATTGTAGGTTGTTGTCAACCCAAAATGAACAGAGCTTTTAGGAAGAGAGTTTTATTCAAGATCAAGGGAGACAGCTACCTGGGATACACAGTCTTCACAAAGAAGAGAGTGCTCCAGGAGAAAGAATGTTTAATACAGGGTTATATATGTATTTTGTCATATCAAGAGTCACAAATGATCATGTCATAAAGCATTCCAGAAAATTACAAACTTTCATCTTATGCTTTTAGTATGCGCAAGGTTGTAGACTTCAGAGGTATCGGAACTTAGGGAGATTTTTACTTTTATCTTAAGTTTGAAAAGTTTCTTTTAGGTTATTTGCTAACGAAGCAGATGTACAATGTGTGCTCAGGGCAGAAATAGAGCCCATGCTTTGAAGTTTGGTTAAGTCATTATGACCTCAGTAAAAGTTAAAGTGTAGCTTCCCTGGGAGCCCAGAAGCAGGGTGTACAAACTTTAAGAGTGAAAATTTCCTTTATCATTGTTCATATTAATAACATTTTAGAGGCCTGATATAAAATAGAATCAAGAGATATAATTACGCCATATTTCTACTAAGTTTTGCTGCAATATGTTAAAGGTTCCCTATGTTTTATTCATTCTTTCACCACCTGTTGGATTTCATTACTTTATAATTTTTAGAAGTGTAGAAGAGGAGATGAAAACTCAGGCAAATTCCGTCCCTCATTAACTGATTTTTAAGGTAATTTACTTTAAAGGCCAGATAGTTGTATAATGACTATATTATATTTCTTTTTTTTTTATTTTAAATACCT
Source organism: Mustela nivalis (assembly GCF_964662115.1). Classification (NCBI taxonomy): domain Eukaryota; kingdom Metazoa; phylum Chordata; class Mammalia; order Carnivora; family Mustelidae; genus Mustela; species Mustela nivalis. The sequence continues at coordinate 69,241,920 of NC_139034.1, forward strand.
TTATTCTTCTTACCATCTAGAGATCTGTTCCCTTATGGTCCTGGAATCAAGACTCTTAAAAAATTTAGAAATATATTAGTTTTGCTTACAACATCACAGACTATTCTGACATAAATAGTCACCATTGTTCAAGATACATTTTAAAAAAAAAAAAATGCTCCTGGAGCAAAGTACAAAGATCAAAACAGCCACCAAGTTTATCTTCCTCAAGGGGTTTCTTCCATTTAGCCTTCCTCATGGGAGTGAATGGAGCTATTTGCAAGGACTCACTGTTCAAGCAGAGATTCAACCTGACCCTTTGCACAGGTTTTTTTTTTCTCTCTCTCTTTTTATAAGATTTATTTATTTACTTAAGAGAGAGAGAGAGCACGAGCGGGAGAAACAGAGGAAGAGGGAGAGAGAGAATCTCAAGCAGACTCCACATTGGATGCAGAGCCCATGCAGGGCTAGATTTCGTGACCCTGAGATGATGTTCCTGACATCACGACCTGAGTGGAAACCAAGAAAGTGCTGCTCAACCAACTGAACTACCAAGGCACACTTGTACAGGCTCTTTCTGATGATGATTCTGAACCTGGGATTTTATTCTGACTCAACGATAGACAGTTTGCATCACTGGCCAGCAAAGACTTTATTAATTTCACAGCAACAATTTGTAAATCAAAATTTGATGAAAGCAGGTGTGATTATCAACTTTGTTTTTAATACTTTACTTCTTATTTAAAAATAATTTCAACACAGAGATGAGTTGTAGAAGTGAAAATAATATAAACAACACCTGTATATCATTTATCCAGACATGGCTATTGCTGAAAATTTAACCTTTATTTTATCAATTGTTTTCCTCCCCATTCTCTCTTGCTCTCTCTAAACACACCTTTTTTTCCCCTGAGCAGTCACATGTACCATAGACCTTTACACCTCAGTACTTCAATGTGTGTGTGTTTTTTTTTTAATATGGCGATAGTGCAGATATCAGCTTCATTAAATTTAAAATGAATACAATGTTTTTATCTAATCCATTGTTCATTTGCCAACTTGTTAACTAATGTCTTTTATAGTATTATTTTCCCCATACTGTGTTGAATCCAACCAAATCTGTACTTAATTAATTTCTTCAGCATCCTTTTATCTGTAACATTTTCATGGTCTTTCATTGTTATTTCTATCATTGACCTTTCTAAACAATACAGCATTCTCTTTCTGCAATTGGAAAGTCCTCATTTTGTGTTTTTTTTTTTTTTTAGTTGTTTCTTCATTATTAAGTTTACATAATGCTTTCTTGGCTACTATACTGCATAGATGATGTTCTTTTTTCAGGGTGCTGCATTTCAGACATGAATGTCCAACTGTCCTTCACTGATATTAATGTTGATCACCCAGTCAAGGTGATGCCTGATTACTTTATAAGCTGTGTGTGTGTGTAATTTTTTTCACTTAGCATAAGTAGTTTGTGGAGAAGCACTTTAAGGCTGTAAAAATTTTCTTCTCAATGAAAGCTCCCCCAAATTTAGCACCAATTGATTACTCTTTTCTGATCCAACGGTTACTATCATGGTTACGAATGTCTACTTTGTAGTACTCCTTCCACATTTGTCTTTGGTCTTCAACATTCTACCATAACCAAAACCAGGAGACTGTCTTTTCCCCCTAATTAGCTAATTATTTGTATGAAACCACAGATTTTTATTTGTCTCAAATTAAATAATTCTTGTTATTAATTATACATGTGCTCAAATTGTCCATGATTTGGCCCTTCAACACTGTGTCCTATGTTACATATGCCCATAAGAGTTGATCTTGGTTTTGCTTTATTTTGTTTTCTTTGGTATTTCTTACTCTCTATCATAGCCACATACTTTGGACTCATCTCATATGGAACTTGTTCCACCCTGATATTTGCCAATTTCTAATTTAGTTTTAATGGAGATGGGTTTAGAGATCCTCACCTGGCAGCTAGGTATACTCATTTATACTGAGGTACCTTTTTTTTTCTATCTTTGTTTTGGCCTTTCTACTGGACAAAACCAGGAAATATATACAGGAATATGAACATACATGCATGCACATATAAACAAATATTCATACACATACACATCCATGTCCATGTGCAACTATACACATATAATCACATACATATTTTAGGAATCATGAGTTCATAGAAAAATCCCAAATTTAATCCACTCCCTGGAGTTTTTTCTTACCCTGTCCCATTCCATACTAGTATGTCCAATCTTCTGCAGTGAGAACACTGGATCTTGATGTCAATGTAATTATTCATTTGGTTACTCTTATGATATTTACTAACTGAATTTAATGTTCTGATTATGTAATATGTAATATATTTTCCAAACTAAAAAAAATCTATACACAGAATAGTATCACTCTCTGTTAAATGTTTTTTACTTTTCTACTCCCCATTCCTTATATATAATCTAACTCTAATATTTTTTTGTTATCCTTTCTATCTTTTCTTTTTGTAAATTTATGTATATTTTGTCAGCTAACATTTCCCTTCTTTCTTACTTAAAAGAGTAATACACTACATATGATCTTTCACGTGTTTCTTTTTTCATTTACTATCATCCTCTTCAGAGACATTGTTATTGATAACCTTTGATTATTTTGGCCAATTTAATGGGTTAGAAACTATTCCACTTCTAATTTTGTATATTAATTTTAATTTGCATTTCTATCATGAGTTCATATGTATAAAAGCCTTTTAGATTTTTCATGCCTTTTGCCCATTTTTCTATAGAATTTTTCTTGTTTTGGTCACCTTCTAAAAATTCTTTCCCTTATAAGCTTGAAATATTTAGGCCATTATCTATAATATTTGTGAACAATATTTTCTTGTAACTTACCCTTTTTTTGGTCTTTGCTTAGGGCATTTTTTTTTCTAATGCAATTTTTTTTTTCTAATTTTAGTTAAATTTTCAAATCTTTTCCTTTATTTCCTCTTCTGAAAACTTTTCCCTACGCTCAGGTCATAGAGGAAGTCAACACAAAATACCTTGTTTGGAGGTTAAATTATTTGCCGTTAGCCCACAGATGTAATTGTGGCTGATCTCAAACTTCACATCTGAGTGACTACAAAAGCTGCAAGTGGTAAGTCCCTTTCAAGAAGATGATCGTATGATAAAACAACTCTGCCTAAGGGATGAGACGTTAAAGAACCAAACAATATGAAGCCTAAACAAGCATTTTAGAAAGATGTGGTGTTCTACTTTCTCAGCACCAAAATCTGGTGATATTAACTCAGTTTTGGAGGCCAGGAGAGGTATAGAAGATAGGAGAAACACCTAGAATCCAAACTTAACATAATTCAGGCAATCTCTGAACAAAGGTGAAGATCTCAGATAAATGGTAAACAGGTGGGGAAAAAAAAGCCAAAAAAAAAAAAAAAAAAACTACCCCCCAGGGGAAAAAAATAAATGACAAAGGAAGTTGTTTATGTTTACAAAGAAAGAAAATAATATCAGAAAATTTCTGACTTCATTCACATATAATTTTAGCACAAATTAACATGTTAAAATGTAGAAAGCCAGCATCACATCCATTTTCTACTGGGTGATAGTTTGGGGATTGCATTTCATTGGTTTTTAGCTGAGTTATTTTTGCAGATTTGCTAATAATCATTACTACAGTTCTATCCTATGGTAACTTGAGGATGCAGAGATGCTTGAGATTTTTAAATTATATTCTGGAAATATCCTTTTGGACTTTATGTTTGCAGCATAGTAACATGTGGTGGATGTATTAATCCTCTCTTTGTGTTGTACTAGTTAAAATGTAGGGTTAAAATATTACAAAGGATCATTTCTCTCAGCTTGCCCCGATGAAATAATAAAATGATAACTAATCTTGGGTCTTCCTTCTTGTTTTCATTATTTTGCAGGCTTTTACACCTGTAAAAGTTGCTTGAGAATTAGTTGTTCTAGTTAGTAATGGGAAAATGGGAATGTGGGAAGTGAATATTAAGTTTTATAATCATTTCAGTACTTCTTTCTAGTTTATTTTTTAATGTAATAATTTCATGAATAGAAAAACTGTAAAACCATCAGAGCATCCTCAGTAAGAAGAGGAATTTATATTATTCTAGGCTTATTTCTTGGAAATGGTTTTAGAAAAGACAGAATCCTCTGTGTGCCCCTCTGGGAACTTCTGTTTCTCAGTTATGGTAGGATTTAGAACAGAGCTTTTTCACGGAGACATTAGGGAAAAGACTAGTGTTCTCATTCCATTTCTGATAAAGCAAAAACCAGTATGTAAAAATAAAAGTTTAAAAGTATAAATTATGTAATAAAATCATACCTTCTAGATTGAAGGAATACTTTTAATAAAATAAGGCTATGGAATTTATTATGACTTAATAAAATAATTTGTAAAGTCAATGTTGGCAGCAGCATTAGAATAAATGTAGCTATACAATTAAAACAATTACCCGTGCCAGAGTTTTAAACAAAGCTGGAGAATTTCTTCAAAGCCATTATTCCAATATAACAATTAGAGTCCTGAAAAAGAGAAATAAAAACTACTGCAGTCCTTGAAATATATTAGGTCTTCAATAAACATGATTTTTCTTCCTTTCAACATTGAAATTAACTGCTATAATTCATCAAGACATTTCCAAGTACCAACTCATTTTAAATCCAGCATAGTAAACAGGGAAAGATAAAAATACCACTTCTAATTATATAGTACTTTTTAAACTTACAATCAGGGGCTATGAACTGCTTTATGGCAGAAGGGAAAACACGCAATGGCTCAATTTCCTTCTGCTTCAGAATGGAAATACTAAATATGTGTTATCTGTAAAGTGTTTTCTGGGAGTCAAGATTGCTGAGATAGGTGAAGAGGAGCAAATTTACATTTACAACTCACACAGGTTCGTATATGGCTGCTTAAATACAATCCATCACCTCATGTTTAAACCTGCAGAATCTCACTGCATATAAGGTCGGCAAAACACAATATAGGCCTGCCATAGAGCTGGTCTTCATTTACGGAAATGTTTTTACACCACTATGCTGTGTTACATCTTTTAGAAATAAGGAATAACTGTGGGTATATTTTTTTCAAGCTTTCAAGAAACAAGTAATTCTCTTATTATATAAATATTCTGAGAACAATTAGACTTCCTCTCCAATTGACATTGCCTGACTTTCTTTATAAGAATCCCAAGAGCAGGAGATGTTATTCTATGGTGTATAATTCAAAATTTAACATGAGGCTTGACCAGAGAGAGGTGTAAAGAAGCTTTCTCAGACAAGAGGAATACTCTATTTCTTTTTATTTGGACTGTGGTTACTCTGCATGCATAATTGATAAAACTCTTCAAATTAAATAAGTTTAATTTAAAAAAAACTTTGCAGAAAAAAGGAAAAAACCTATAATGCACTCAGTGGCTCTGAAACTAAGCTGGATATTTTGTTGTTATGCTTATGGAGGTCAGCTTACATTTGCTTCTCTTCTATCCTGTAAGTTGTGTAAGATTGGCTTCCACTGATGTAATATAACATTGAACCCTGTTGCAGAGATTCTGAGAAATGTAAATCCCAAGAGAACACACAGGAGGCAGAAATGGTGATGAACTGCCTATTATCTATCATCTTTCTATCTATTATCCATCTATATATCTATCTGTCTACCATATATCTGGAGAGAAAAAGAAGGAGCAGGGACAGAGAGGAGAGAAAGAAAATTAGGCATTTTGTTGCAAGCCAATCTATGTTTCATTTCTTTTATTGCTCATCAGTATTCCATCACATGAATGTATCACAATTTTTCTGTTAGTTATTTGGCATTTTTCCAAGATGTATTATTGTTAAAAAAAAATGCTATTGTTTTGCAAGTTTTTCCAGAGAATCAAGTTTTCATTTTTCTTGGCTACAATTCTTCAAACAAAACCTTGGTCTTGTTAGATATAGCAAATTTTTTTTTTTTCAATATCAGTGGGTCTAAATAGTGTCAGAAATCACTTCTTTGCCTACTGATCTTTGTTCTACAGTACTTTGAAATTCCTAAAAGGGGAATGTTAAAATCTCTAAGTTTGATTATAGATTTCTCTATTTCTTCTTCTACTCCTCCTTTTTTTCTTCATGTATTGTTATTTTTTAAATATTTAAAAGATTTATTTAATTATTTGAGAGAGAGCGAGCAGACACACAATCATGGAGAGTGGGACAGAGGGAAAGGGAAAGAGAATCGTAGGGCACCTCCCTGTTCAGCTTAGGGTCCTGCTGTGGGGTTGTTAGGAGGTGGGAGTGGAGAGCTTGATCTCATGATCCTGAGATCACAACCTGAGCCCAGATCAGTTGTTTAACCAACTGAGACACCCAGGTACCCCATTTCATGTGTTTTTAAACTCTTATCACATGCACAAAAATTTAATATTGTAGTCTTTTTTATGATTTTTCCTTTTTTATCTTTATGAACTATGTCTTTTTATCTCTGTTAATAATATTTACTAAAGTATATATTTAACTGATATAAATGCAATCTCACTGTTTCTTATGTATAATGTTTGCAGTGCATAATACTTTTCATTCTTTTGCTTTCAAGTCATGTGCTTTTACTATTTAAAATGTGTTTCTTATAACAAACCTACCTTTAGAACTTGCTTTTTATCTATTTTGAGAAACCCTTCCTTGTAATACATGTACTTGTAATACTTGTATGTTTACATTTAATGTAGTTATTGACATGTGCAATTGAGTAGAATATTTATTTTCTGTTTCTTTATTCTCTTCTGTTTTCCTTTATTCCTTCTTTCTGGCCCAATTTTCAGTAAAATGAGTATTACTAATAGTGCATTTTGTGTTTTTTTAGCTATCTACCTTTGTGGCTTTTTGTGGTTGCTATAGTTTCAAATATACATTTTCAAATTTATCATGCCTTACCCTTAAATAATATTAGTTTGTGAAAAAAGTTTAAATCTTTCAGTAGCATAATGATCTCTTCCCTAAAACTCTTTGCAGTTATTCTGTCATATATTTTACTTCTAAATATTTTATAAAACCCATGGTGTATTACAATTCTTACTTCAAAAATATCAGTAAAGTTTTAAGTTGATGTGCATTTTCACATGCACACTCTTTTTTATTTGCTCAAGTATTTACCCTCTGTGATCCTCCTTATTCTTTGATACAGATTTGGAGTTCACTCTTACAGTAAACTTTTTCAGACAGATGAATTTCTTCTAGCATTACTTGTAGTGTAAAGCTGTTAGAAGTGAGTCTCTTCAGCTTCTATCAATTTAATAATGCCTTTTTTAGTTTTCATCTTTGAAGGATATTTTCACTGCATACAAAATACTAGATTGATTGCTTTATCTTTTCTATTAATACTTTAAAAGCATATTTACATTGTCATTTCAACTCTATTTTAAAAAGACAGCTTTCATACTTTCTTTTATTCTTATGTATATATAGTGTCATTTTCTCCTATCTCATGGAAAATATTAAAACATTATCTTTGGTTAGTTAGCAGTTTGACTCAGAGGTTCCAAATGTGATAGTTATTTATTATGATGACTAATACAAGCTTTAGCTTATGAATTATCCTTATAATATTCTTTAAACATAAATTTGAATCATTTAAAGAGCATTGTAAATACTTATGAGTCCAGAAAGAATACATAGTATATAGTATAAACCAGTTTTTTAAATTTATTTTTTCAGTGTTCCAAGATTCATTGTTTATGAACCACACCCAGTGCTCCATGCAATATATGGAGCATATACCTATATACCAGGTTTACCCATCCCCATCCCCCCCAAGACCCTCAGTTTGTTTCTCAGAGTCCAAAGCCTCTCATGTTTCATCTCCCTCTCCGATTTATCCCAACTCACTTTTCCTTTCATTCTCCTAATGTCCTCCATGTTATTTCTTATGCCCCACAAATAAGTGAAACCATATGATAGTTTGCTTTCTTTGCTTGATTTATTTCACTCAGCATAAATCAAATTTTTTAATAGTAAGAGGCAATTTATAACTTTGGTTTTTTTCTTCCAGAGATGTGATCATTACTGAAAATTTGATAGCACGGATATGTGTTCTTTCACATTTATATGTATATATATTTATTTCTGCCAGCACCTTTCTGTTTCAAAATCTTAAGAGAAACTTAAAAGTTTTGAAAGCTTTTAAATAAACCCACATTTTGAAGAAGATATGATAACTTCTATATTCAATGTAATCAACACATTGTTTTTGTTTTTGTTTTAAAGATTTTATTTATTTATTTGAAAGAGATCACAAGTAGGCAGAGACGCAGGCAGAGAGAGAGGGGGAAGCAGGCTCCCCATTGAGCACAGAGCCTGATGTGGAGCTTGATCTCAGTACCCTGGGATCGTGACCTGAGCCGAAGGCAGAGGCTTTAACTCACTGAACCACCCAAACAACACATTGTAATATAAACTATATTTATGCTTTGTTTTCAAAGGCTACTCTGAAAATTTATGAACATTAGCTACTGACATGATTTTCGTTTTGTTTTGTTTTGTTTTTACCATAAAACAATGTCTCTCGAAGTTACTTCTACTTGCCACTCAGTTCAGAATCACCTCAGGTTCTTGTTAAAAAGGCAGCTCTCTGGAAGTTACCTCAGGATACATGAATAAGAGAGGGTAAATGACTGGTGGGCATTGGAACATGCATTTTTATAAGCTTTTCTCTTCACTTCTAGGCAGAATAATGTTGAGGAATCATTTTCCTAGACATATATACAGAGGGATATTTGTAGAATAGTGTAGCCCAGCTCATATAAAATAGTAAACTAAGATTGTGTCTTGCCATAATGCATTACACTATTCTATGAAGATTAACTTCAAAAACAAAGATATTTTAAAAACAAAACTTTAACTTTATTCTTGTCACGGCTACTGTACCTTGCTCTAGGTCACTCTAGAAATTCTCATTTTCCTTTCTATTTCAGGCTTGTTGTTACATATTTTCTAATAATGTATAATTTTAGTAGAATCTGTATTATATTTCATATCTGAAAAACAAAGTACTTCACAGTTACTTGTGTAGGAACAAAACACAATAGTTATTGCTTACAGTATATAGATGGTAGTCAATTGACCTTGATGGGAACATCATCACTATCAGTTACTAAACACATTATACTCTGTAAGCTTCTTTACCATTTTCAGTTTGTTTTGGTCAGGGCTTAGTATAAATGAAATCGTTTATATAAAATTTCTGGCACAAAGTGATACCTTAAAAAAGCATATTTTACCAGTTTACTTTTCATCAAAACCTGGAACTTAATATCTACTTTATACACAGAAGTTTTGTTCAAAGGAAGTCATATATAGGAGCTCAGAGCCTCACAGAGAGTAAAGCCTAGCAGATCTACAATTTAGAGCTGCCCCAGAGGCACTTTTCCCAACACTGAGAGCTTAGCTTAATCATTGCGTTTTATCACCGAACAGTTATAATGAATCTAACCCTGGCAAAGTCCCAGAATTCCTAATTTTCTAAATATTGCAGCTAAACTCAAATCTCTCAGCTTTGACTAATTCCACATTTCCTTTTTCCTGCTTATTACCTCAAGTATCTTGTATCTTGTATCTTATATCCTGGCCTAAAGTATAAGGCAAAACCGTCAAAGTGCCAGAACGATTAGATTGCTATAGCAAAAAAAAAAAAAAAAGATCAAGGTAAGACTGCTTAGCCAATCTAATCAGTAGTACAGAAGGAGACAACCCAAATATATCAAAGAGCAAACCACAAAAATGCCAAAACGAAGAACAAGGGCATGAGTTCCTGCGAAGGCTATTTCCTTAGCTTTGATACCACTCACTGGATTCTTGGTGTCTAGTATATCCTGCATATGTTCTTGCCTGTGCTTGGCAATCAACCGACAATGCTTGCAGTAAAGACAGATTTCATGGCATCATTGTAAATTTGTGAAAATTATACCTGCAGTTTACAGCTTGGAATCTGCTTATTTATCTGGTGAATATTGTGTAGCTCAAAATTTGGAGTCACTCATTTACTACATGGAAATGCTTGGTTGGCTACATTGCAATTTTTTAGCATCTTTGGATAGAACAGTCTTTTACCTTGAGGTTCTTGATAATAATACTGGAAATGGTACATGTCTTTGTTTGCTCTCATTTGTACATCAGGTGGATACGTAATTCCAAGAGAATTAATGGTTAAGGTTATCCACATAGATTTGAAAAATGTCCTTTCTTGATAGAATACAGGTGTTCATTTCATCATAGCTCCCCCTTCCAGATTGGTTTCTACAGATATCAGCTTAAATATCCTTAGTAGAGCACTGTAAAGCTGCGATAGATTTTTTTTAAAAATCTACACTTAAAAAAGGTTCAATGTATTTATTTGTCTATTCTAGTCTCAGTAGCAAAAGTATTAGAATTTAGAATCTCTTCAACAAATTAGCTAATGACTCTACTTCCCGAGAGACTTTACTTTTGTTGCAAAGTAAAGGCCATTAATGTTACCGATTTTTTTTTTTTTAGGAAGGCTACTTATTCTTCCAATCATTTCTCTTTCACTCTCACTGTAATCCAACCAGAGAAAAGAAGTATCTTGCAGTATACGTAAATTAGCCATTTGCCTTTCCTCATACTTTCACCACCTATGTATGTATCGGTAAACAGTATGCTTTTTTTCCTTTTTAAAAACATTTTGTAAATGGAAAAATGTAATTTTCAATATGTATTTTTTATTGTCTCAACATCTTTTTAAATGAAGATGTGTTTATCCATCCTGTAAATTAAACATACATTTACACGTTCTAATCTTTTTTTAATTATTTTTTTATATATATTTTTTATAACTTTATTTTTATTTATTTATTTAGTTAGTTTACACGTTCTAATCTTGACGGATATTTGAGTTCTTGGTTCTTCTGAAGGAGCAGAAAAGTTGTCTGAAACTTTTTAGTGTATATTAGCAAGTATTTTTTCTGGAGTGCATACAAAGGGGTGAAATTGATGGGTCATGGGATGTACATATTTTCAACTTTAGTGTAAATACCAAACTGTTTCCTAAAGTGTTTTTACCAATTTATCCTCCAACCAGCAATGAACGAGTTGCTCATCGTTCTCCACATCATCACCAACACTTGGCATTTTCTGATTTTTATTTTTTACCAATCAATTGAATTTTAATGGTATCAGATGAATATATGCAATTAATAAGCATACTCTATTCATGTGGTTATTAATTCTTTAGTCCTCCTTTTGAAAATGGCTGTTTAAGTTTTTAGTCATTGTTCCAATGGACTATGAATTCTAATCCTATGTAGGATTTCAGTTTATGATTCAATCTCTGTGGTTTTATATATATAATCTCTGTGGTTTTATATATATATATATATATATATATTAAGATTTTATTTATTTATTTGACAGAGAGAGATCACAAGTAGGCAGAGAGGCAGGCAGAAAGAGGAGGAAGCAAGCTCCCTGCTGAGCAGAGAGCCCGATGCGGGACTCGATCCCAGGACCCTGAGATCATGACCTGAGCCAAAGGCAGTGGTTTAACCCACTGAGCCAACCAGGCACCCTCTATGGTTTTTTTTAAATAAACACACATTACTTATTTTAATGAAATAATTATCATTCTTTTTATGATTTGCCTATATGTTTTCAATATAATCTTTAGGAAATCTTTTTCCTGTCACAAGATTATACATTTACTTCTCTATATTATTTTCTGTAGTTTTTATAGTCTACATTATTTTCTATAATTTTTATATTTTTCTGATTCATCTTTGAACTATTGAATCTACATGGAAATGATTTTTAATATGAGTATATGGTAGTTACCTAATATTATTCATGTTCTCTTAATAACCAATTGTTGTAGACTCATTTTTGATTATTCAACATTTACCCCACTGATATGCAATGTGACAATTAATTACAAGAATATAAGATTTCATCCATTTATAGATCTGTTTTTGGTCTCTTCATTTTGTTCCATTGACTTTTTGGTCTATACCTGTGCCAAAACCATACTGTCTTAATTGCTATGCATATAATTTCTGGTCTGTGTGAGACAAGTCAGGGTAAGATGTGTTGCACCTTTACTCACGATTGTTCTTTTTTTTTTTTCAAGGTATATTTTGGTTTTTCTTCATTTGAGTGCTCTGTGAATTCCTTCTCATGTGAAAGGTATGGAAGGGTTAATGTCATACATCCCAAAAGTTTTCATCTTGTGGCTCACATCGACACCAGTAGAATTAGTAAAATATACTTGGGTTAAAAAATGAGATTGTGCCCATAAAACATGAATAGTCTGGGTAGGAGTGGGGTGTGTTCCTGGCTACTCACCAAACTTTCACAATCCCAAATCTAATTGATCATTGTTTTCATCCACTTGTAACCTATTTTTACCCACTTGTAACCTGTTCATGGCACAGACCTGTCTTATTTATTTTTTTTATTAGCTAGCATCCAGGCATTTTAGACTACAGGGTAGTTTTGGTCTGGTTGGAAATGTGTTTCTTTTCTAAATAGCGTTCTACTTCTGTTATTTGGTTTTGATGAAGTCATAGGAGTCATGGATGTTGCCATTCCTATTAATTTTTTTTGGTTTTTAATAACAAATTTGTATAAATCTTGATTTTTGGACCATATATCTTTCTAAATGCAGAAACATTATAGAAAACCTACAATAAGAACCGAAACCTTTCTCTTCATTCCTGTTTCTTTTTAGCACAATTTATATATTAGTTCTAAAATTTTTCAAGTGCTATGGGCACTAGATCATAGTTAAAAGAATTATATTTTGAATGCTGCTTTGAGTCTGTGGGATGTAACAGTCTCTGTAACGATTTTATTATTGCTAAAGGCAAGAAATACTTTATTTCCAACATCAAAAGTAAATAAGATGTTGCTCATCTGAGGAGTCCAGGAATGTATAATAGGACCAGGATTACCTCAGGAGATAGAAGTTAACATTTGTAAACTCTGAAGAGTTTAAAGTTGTTATTCTTTCTGCAGACAGTGCATAACTTCCTCTGAAACAATATTCTAACTTTTTAATCCCTTCAACTGCACAGCTGTACCTGGACTGTTAGAATGAAAAGTAAATAGCCCAGGATAAACAACAGCTGCAAGTCTCTATTCTTGGATGGAGACCCAAGTTCAGTACCTGAGGGATTAAAATATAAAATTTAAGAAAAAAACTATAGGAGGTAATAAGTATATTATCTCACAAATAGATGGAACACATTTTTTTTTAAGTGAAATTTCATTATTCTGCTAGGGTTTTTAAACATTTTCTACCAACTGCAGTGATTGGCAACATGAAAAGACTCAAAAGCCAAGGATTGTTTTCTTAATTTCTAGCTCTTTCATTATTGTTCCTCTTAATGTTTACTTAAACATTTTGCATTATGTTTCACCTTCTGAAGATACTTTTTTTTTTCCACTTGCAATCATTGGGAAATTGTAAAAGGTGATGCATATATGAAAGGAAAATATCTTTTACAGAATATTTATGGGAAAGCTAGGGTCATGGTTAATGTTTCTTTAAGAATAGAGTAAGATTTTTCTTTCAACTATGCACTGGTAGGTTTTCTTGCTGCTGCTGCTCCTGCTCCTCTTCCCCTTCCTCCTCCCCCTTCCCCTCCCCCTCCTCCTCCTCCTTCTTCTTCTTTTGAATTTGAGGGGGGGAGAGAGAGAGCTCAAGTAGAAGCTGGGAAGGGGAGGTTGGCGAGTGGAGGAGTGGAAGGAGAGGGAAAAGCAGACTCTCTGCTCAGCAGGGAGCCTGATGCAGGGCTTGACACAGGCTCCATGTCAGGCTGGATCCCAGGCCCCTTATGTCATGACCTGAGCTGAAGGTGGATGCTTAACCCACTGAACCACCTGATCACCCCCCTTCTTGTCTTATTTCTGAGTGTTATGGTTTATCACATTTTTGTATCACTTGATTTTCTTCTATGGAGTGCCAGTATTTTCTAGTTAGAAATGTAAAGGCTATCACTAGTGACTGCTTGTAGTTTTCAGCTCCAATATAATTCAGCTTGAGAACTTCTAAGAACACAGACACTTCTTCATTTTCAACTACTTATGGACCATTAAATTTGGTTCACATATGCTAATGGTATAATTGAAGAGGACATAGTTTTCTGCCTTACAAGTGGTTTTTATATACGCTCTACTTTTACCTGAATACCCCTTTAATACTTATATGATAATGAAGAGATACATATTTTTAAACCATTATTCTAATATAAAATAAAATTAAGTTCCAGAGACTTGGAACCAGGTACTATTATCTTTTCCAGAATGAGTGCTTACAGAATTCACTAAACAAGCTTGCATCCTTCATTTTTCCATGGAAATTCCTGGTATACACAGGCAGTTAGAGACCAAGGTGTGCATGTAAGCCTTACAACTCTTTATCTTTTTTTTTCCCTAACATGACAGAATTGCTACATACTTGTGTTGTATTCATTATTGACAAAAAAGAGAAGGTGGATATTAGAAAAATGGTCAAGAGAAATGTGAATACCTCCAGATGAGTTCTGATTTTGAACTCTTGTACCCAATACTCCTATTTTCTCAATCTTGTCTAAGTAAAAAAAAGAGAAAAATCAGTTGATAACTTTATATTAGAACTGAAAACAAGTTTAGGCATCATCACATGCCACAAACCTTAAGATAAGTGATGCAGACGTGACTGATGGGAGCTACTGACTCATTATTGATTTTCTGATAAATAATTTCCTACCATATGTATTTATTCTGTCATTCCACCAATTTGCACTGAGTACTTACTAATTTCAGGCACTTTTTAAAATACTGTGTTAAAGTAAATATCTGTCCTCTGGAGAGAGAGAGAGCTGTAAATATAGGTAAATAGGTAGATGGACTGATAAATAGCTATTGAAAAAGGCTAGAAAAAATGGATAATTAAGCAACTATAAAGGGAGCCAACCTAAATATAGTATACAAGAAAGAATTTTTAAGAATTTACCAACAACTGGGGTGAATGGGTGGCTCAGTCAGTTAAGCATCTGTCTTGGGCTCAGGTCATGATTCTGAGGTCCTACAATGGAGCACAACATGGGCTGAGCAGGGAGTCTGCTTGTGTGCTCTTCCTGCTTGTGTGCTCTCTCTCTCATAGATAAATAAATAAATAAAATCTTAAAAACAAAGAATATACCAACAAAGCTGAAATATATTCTACTAAAAGTAACCAGACAGTGTAAGAGGTTATACAGAAAAGTTTACATACTACACGATTTTAGTTACAGACTGTTGAAAGCCCTGAAAAATGATCTACAGTGATGGAAGTGAAAACAGTGATTATTTTGTGGCATAATGACTGAAAAGGGACATGTAGAGGCATTCAAAGTCTAAATAATACTGTAAGTGAAGTTCCACAGTTGTGTGCACTTTATGAAAATTCACTGAGTATCACTTAAGGCTGTGTACATTTTTCTGCTTTACATTTTTACACAAAATTTGCACGTAAAAAAGCCCTCTGATGACTGAGGACTTGGGGAAAGCATGGTTCAGATATAACAACAGCTTGTAGAAAGAAAGATCCAGGAAAGAGAGCAGCTCTACATTTTTTTTTTTTTTTTTTTTTTAAGAACAAGGACTAGACTGGAGCCCTGGAGCATAATGACCAAAAGAGAAAAACAACTAGTAAATATGGTCAGGAAGGATACTGGAGCAAAATCATGTGGAAAGGAAAAGACCATAGGACAGAACTGAGATCTAATTTTATTTATTTATTTTTTTAAAGATTTTATTTATTTATCAGAGGGGGGGGGGGAGAGAGCGAGCACAGGCAGACAGAATGGCAGGCAGAGGCAGAGGGAAAAGCAGGCTCCCCGCTGAGCAAGGAGCCCGATGTGGGACCCGATCCCAGGACGCTGGGATCATGACCTGAGCCCAAGGCAGCTGCCTAACCAACTGAGCCATCCAGGCGTCCCCAGAACTGAGATCTAATTTTAAATGTGAAAAAACACTCAGGACTTCTGAGCATCAGAGTGAGGAAAAACTGAGCAGTAGAAAGGGAACTTCATATAGAGAAGGAAGTAACTGATCCTATTACCCAGTGAGGAAGGCTAATCAGCAGTTTAAAGAGTTTAGAAGGTAACCATGAATGCTAGTACCTTGGGGAAATACCTTGGAGTATTTAGTACCTTGTTGAAATAACAATCCTGAAATAATACCAAAAGAAAAACACTGGAGTTTTCTTTCTAGCCACAGGAGATCCCCTAGTACTTGAATTTCCCTACCACTAAAATCAATTGGAAAATTACAAAATAAGGAAGAATACTGTCTAGGTATTAAAGGACAGACATGACCTGGCTGCTTTCCTTGGCAGGATGTAACAACTGAGCCTCACCACTGCCTGGGGTCATTTTCTTGATGGAAGTTCAGAAAAGAAGAAGAAGGGGAAAAAAAAAAAAAAAAGTTCACACTGTTCTGTGTAAAAGAGAAAGAGACAGAAAACAGAATTGGAGAAGACAGAGGTATTTGCAGACAGAGGTATTTGTCCTCTAGTGGGACAAGGTACTGCAAAAGTGCCAAGGAAAGGATTGCCAGGGAGCTGGAAGCTGAAAGAGACTGAAATTCTGGCCCGCCAAAGTAAAACAAACAAACAAACAAACAAAGCAAAACAAAAAAACCCTCACAGAACACGGGAGCATCCAATAGTGATCCCAGAGTATCATACTTTCTCTGTGGGGCTAAACTAGACAAAAAAGTTAATTTAGACCCAACCTCACAGAGGTTAAGAGCAGGACTTAAGGGCACTTGGTGGCTCAGTCACTTAGTTTCTGCCTTCCGCTCAGATCATGATCCCAGGGTCCTGGGATGGAGTTCTGAGTAGGACTCCCTGCTCAGTGGGGAGACTGCTTCTCCCTCTGCACACTCCCCCCACCCCAAGCTTGGTCTTCTGTCTCTCTCTCAAAAATAAATAAAATCTTAAAAAAGAAAAAAAAAAGCAGGCTTTAAAAAAGATTAAGCCGATCTGTAAATAAGAACGACTGAGGATAAATTGAAAATAGTATTTAAAGGAAGACTTCCCACTCCGTAATTTAACAACATAAAATTAATCCAATAATAAAAAGAGGCAGAAAAATATGACCCCAAACTGGGAGATTAAATAGATCAATAGAAATAGTCCTCAAAATCACAGAGACAATACAATAAACAGAAAAGACTACAGAGCAGTTATAAATAAGCTTAAGTATTGAAAGGAAATACTGACCCCAAAAAGTCAAGAAATGGATGCCATACAAAAGAACAGAACAAGGTACTTCTAGAACTGAAAAATACAATAGCAAAATAGGAAATTCACTGGGTGCGCTTAACAACAGGTTAGACATTGCAGAAGAAAACTCAGGGGACATGAAATCATAGTCCTCTAGACTGAAGTAGAGAGACACAAAGGCTGAAAAACAGGACTGCAACTTCAGGAAACAATGGAACAATGTCAAATAGTTAATTGTATTTGTAATTGTAATACCAGAGAGAGGGGTCTGAAGAAAAAGACATGGTATACACGGATTCAAAGGTAAAAATCCTATTGAGTTCTTCTCAGAAAACCACAATAAGAAACTATTTGTCAGATTTTTGTACAGGCGTGTACCATAAGATTTGATAGCTTCAAATCTATTTCCTGAAAAGGTTGACTAAGGTTGGTTATCTTTCTGCCGTGGATATTTGCTAAAAACTCCTAGTGAATTAACCTGGGCTGAAAGTTTCCTTTTGGGGAAGTGTTGGAAGGACAAATTCAAATTCCTGTATATAGGCTACTGAGGTTTTGTATTTTTTTCCAAGCAATTCTGGTAAGTAATGTTTACCAAATTTCTTCAAATTTTTAAGCTTTGATGTCATGACATTTTCTTATTTGTCATTTAATATCTATGCAATTTCTGTTGATAACCCCACTTTCAACCCAGGTATTGATGAGTCTGTACTCCATTTTGTCCTTGACTATTGGAGCTGTTAGTTTGACAAATTAAAAGAAAGCTTTTGAAAGAATGAAATCTTGGTTTTATTTAATTTCTCTGTTATCTGTGCTTATTTCTATTGTTCTCTATACCTACTTTGGGATTACTGATTTTCTTTATCTTTTTAAGAATGAATGTTAGACCACGGCTTTCAGATGTTTCTTCATTGCTATTTTAGACTCTAAAAGCTATATGCTTTCAGCTAGGCACTGCTTTAGTGGTGTTGCATAAATTTTCATATATTACATTCCATTATCATTCAATTATAATTATATTTTATTCCTCCTGTAATTTAATCTGTGATCCATTAATCATTTAGATGTGCACTGCTTAATTTCTACATATTTAGGGTTTCAAAAGTAACTGTGAATCCTTTTTAATTTAGTTCCGTTGTTGTCAGAGAATGCACTCTGTATGATTTTGACATTTTTAAATATATTTGGGAATCATTTTAGCCCAGAAAATGTTCTGTCATTGTGAATCTACCATGTGTTTTTGGAAATTTCATTTAAATCCTATATGACTTTGCCAAATTTTTGTCTATTTGTTCTGTTAGTTGCTGATATACGTATGTTAAAAATTTCCTATCATGCTTCCAGTTAAGTCTGTGAATTTTTGCTTCATAAATTTTAAGAGTCCATTAAATGCTTGGTCTGTACTTTTTCATGGATGTTCCCCTTTATCATTTCAAAGTGTCCTTTTTCTCTAGGAATATTCTTTGTCTTGAAATCTATTTACCCAACCTTCAAAGATCCCTTCCAGTTTTCTTAGGCTTATTGTGTTTGCAGTATGTCTTTTTGCATCCATTTATTTTGATTAATCTGTACATTTAAATCAAAAGTGTGTAACTTATATAGCAGGGTCAGGCTTTTTTAATGCACTCATTAATTTCCGCCTTTTAGTTGGTTGTGTAGACAATTTAATGTAATTATTTATAAAGTGAAATTTAGATGTATAGTTTATTTATTTATTTATTTATTTTTTTAAAGATTTTATTTATTTATTTGCCAGAGACAGAGGGAGAGAGAGCGAGCGAGCACAGGCAGACAGAGGCAGGCAGATGCAGAGGGAGAAGCAGGCTCCCTGCCGAGCAAGGAGCCCGATGTGGGACTCGATCCCAGGACGCTGGGATCATGACCTGAGCCGAAGGCAGCTGCTTAACCAACTGAGCCACCCAGGCGTCCCGAGATGTATAGTTTAATATTTGTTTCTGTAGGTTCCTTTTTATTAAGAATTTTTATTTATTTATTTATTTGACAGAGAGAGACACAGTGAGAAAGGGAACAGAAGCAGGGGGAGTGTTCGAGGAAGAAGCAGGCTTCCTGCCGAGCAGGGAGCATGATGTGGGGCTCAATCCCAGGCCCTGGGATCATGACCTAGCCAAAGGCAGGTGCTTAACAGTTTAGCCACACAGGCATCCCAATTCCTTTTCATTTTCGTTCTTTTGCATACTCCCTCTTTTTTCCTACTTTTTTTTTTCCTTTTTGGATTATTTGAGTATTTTTAGCATTCTTTTAATTTAAATATTATCTTTTTAGACATATTTTCTGTGGTTATTCTAGACCTTATGATATAATTATTTAATGTTTCATGATGTGTATATAGGTAATAATAGTATAATTATATATGTTATTATATAACACGTATTAATATAGATTATAACATACAATAATAACATAATAATAAGTTCTTCATAGATAGTATAAAAATCTTATAATCATATGCCTCCTTAATCCTTTCCCTAATTTACATTTGACTTAGTTATCATATATATTATCATATATAATATAATATATATTATATTTACTAAAAAGTTCACCAGATATTTTTATATAAACATGTATTTTTAAAGAATCGAACACATCTTAAACAACTTAAGTAGCAAAATAGTATGTTACATTTATCTAGACATTTCTTCTTATTATTTTTACTACTTCATTTCCTTCTAAGGATCTGAATTTACATCTGGTGTAATTTTTTTAAGCCTAAAGAATTTTTTTATAGCACTTTTTGTAGAGCTTGTCTGGTAACAAAATAAAACTTCTTAGGCTGTTGTTAATCAGAGAATCTTGTTTTGGTCTTTTTTCCATATGTGAGTCATTTCCCCACATTTGATTCCCCAGCACAGAGTCCTCAAATAGGATTTTTATTATTATTACTTGGTTCAGAGTTTGTAGTGAATGGGAGGGAGGGTCTGTACATGAATTCTGCCATAGCAAATTAGGCCCTGTTCTAGCATCCCTATTTATTTCATTACCTATTAACAAAATGTTCTAGTGCTGAACCCAGATCCCTACCATCCTATGCCATAAATTAAAGGATGCGTATAATTTATAAAGAATGTTATATTTTCTCTATTCCTTCTTTCCAAATAAATATTTAAAAGTAATATCTCTTCTTTGTGGCTATTAATCTATAATCATTGTTGTTTATTGCTATATTAATATATACTACATATATTAATATATGTTACACATATTAATGTATAATTATTAATAACATGTATTAATATATAGTCATTTCTATGTGTATTTTCATTGGCTGAGCAAATATGTCTTGTATCCCTTTTTCTGGAAATAAAATTATTTTTAATGAATAATAAATATATTCATTCTCAATTATGTAAAATCTGATGAAGTAAGGTTAATATTGCCAAAAGATTTTCTGTTAGGCCACCATTTCGGCACTTCAGCTTAATGATGTGTATCTATGCCAATAACATAAACTTTTAACAGCTTCCAAATTATACATACATTCTTTTTATGTTGTGATTTTTAAGAGGTTGAAAAATATTCATTATTATGTAATGTAATAGGAAGACTCATGGTGCGTTATTTATTCAGAAGTCTAGTTATACATAAAATCTTAAATTAAACTACATTTTAAAGGAAATTTTAAAATACTTATAGACATTGCTTTATATAACCATATGTAAGAGGAGAATATTCTTTGCCTATTATGGATTCTTGGCAACTTGGTTGAAGACCAGTTGGTCATATATGCTTGGGTTTATTTGTAGGTTCTCTTTTCTGTTGCATTTTTCTGTCTGTTTTTATGCCAGTATCATACTCCTTCAACTACTGTAGCTTTGTAATATATTTTGAAGTAAGAAATGCAATGCCTCCAGCTTTGTTCTTCTTTCTCAAGGTTGATTCTGCTATTTGGGGTCTTTGGGGGATTCTATGTGAATTTTAAGACTTAGGTTCTATAAAAAATATCATTGGTACTTTGATAGGGATTGCATCAAATCTGGATTGCTTTGAGTGGTATGGGCATTTTAAAAATATTTCCACAAGCAGAAGAATTAAATAACAAGGATTTCTTGGGTATGGCATGAAAAACAAGGATTTCTTGGATATGACATGGAAAACATAAGCAACAGAAGCAGAAATAGACAAGTAGGACTACCTTTAACTAAAAGAATTTGTATAGTATAAGAAACAACCAACGGATTGTTGAAATATAGAGTTAATACAGGTTTCTGAATCAAAGGCTGAGTAAACTGAGTATTTACTAACAGAATACCTTAGTGCCAATTCCTCACACTCCAATTTCTACTCAAGGCAATATGATGAGGGCAGATGACGTCCACTCCAGAGTGAGGGCACTCGGTACTAGATAAGAGGAATCCCAAAATTATTAATCTCAACTCTAATGCAGAGAAGCTTGCATAACAGCCTCCTCTTCACAAAAAAAGCTGAGGAAGAAAACTTCCCTTTCTCATGTAAACAAATCCTCTTGGAGAAAAAGAGGTGATTACCTCTGGATTATGAAGAAAGGACTCCAGGAGCATTAAATCTGTACATCTCTTTGGAGATCTCTATATTTACATTCTGAGACTTACGTACCTTTCACTTACCCTTTGACCAACATAAGCTGTATTTTTTACTCAAAGCAACTTGACCACGCATAAACATAAAAAGTTTCATGCAGCACATGAAGTTTCATGGAACACAATGAAGACTCACAGATTTCTAAAGATAATTCATTTTCAAATTCAATTAGTTCATGTGCCTTCATTTATAGTGAAGACATTTCAAAAGTTCTTTCAAGTACAGCATAAAATTTTCAAAAATCACACAGACAAGAAAAGCTCTACATTTTTGCACACCCTCACTAATGTTTTGTGAAATTTATAAAATTTAGATCAAAAGCTACGTACAAAGGTTAACTCTAGGGAAATTGTAGATTCTCGGGGAAAGAACAAAATCAGAAATTATACCTATAGAGAAAAAAAGGAAGGTATTTTAAGAATAAAGGTCACTCAAAACCCAGAAATTCATGGAGAATGAAAGGTAAATTTTTGAAGATTAATTATATACAGTGTAATAACTGAATGATAAGCCAGTCAATATGGCTGGGATAGATTTGTTATTACATTTAAAATTCATTTTCTCCACACTTGGATTGGGACTTAGATACATAATCTCTGCTATAAGTACTAAGAATCCAAAGATATATAAAATACTTTAATGGCTGGTGGTAAGGTGCAAAGGTAGGAAACCGAAAAGCCAATTATATGCCATGGTTCTTTCATCTTACAGATAGTTGGGGTTGTTTTTAGGGCCCTTAGCTCTATTACTTCAGCAAAAACTCTAATAATTGTTGAATATTTTAAGTTGTTTTTTCTTTTATTTTGCCAAACTCAGAACTTGACTGTGTATTTTCCTCAAAGGTGTTTCAATTTATGTTATTAGTAAGGATGATTTGTGGTAAGTTTTCTTCTGCTTGAATTCATGATTTTCGGTTTATAAAATGAGAGATGGTGGCCAACATTTCTGTGACCACCTCAACTGTTTGTTTGGTAGGTAAATTGATATTCTACTTTCAGAACATTGCATCAATGTTTACCCCCTTAACTGGAAAGAGAAATAAAACAATCAATCTTTTGATGTCATGCTATGGTTTTCCCCCTCACTTTTAACATAGACTGTAGAATATTCTGTGAGAAAGAATGTTGAGGAGAAGGAAATGAAAACTTGCACAAATGTTTAGGAGAGCTATTGATTGGCAGGTTTTCTTTCCTTTTCTCTTCTCTTCTTTTCTTTTCTTTTCAAAATCATCTGTGTTGTCTTCTTATCAAGGTTATACTAACCTCACAAATGTGTAGAGAGTTACTCCATTGTCTTCTATTTCCAAGAAACTGAAGAAAACTGGTTTTAATTTTTCTCTAAATGTTTGGCAGAATTCTGCAGGCAAGCATTTTGAGCACAAAGATTTTTTTTTCAGGATTTTTAAAATGTTAATTCAATATTTCCAATAGTTATAGAACTATTCGCAGTATAATGGTTAAGTTTTGACAGCTTGTAGTTTTCAAGGAAATATTTCATTCTTCTGAGTTGTCAAAATTATAAGTAAAGTTTTTCTTAGTATCTCTTCAATAATTTCAGTGGCTTCAGTGTATGGTAAAGACTCTATTCCATACTAGTTATCTTCTAATTGTATTTCTCTCTCTCTTTCTCTCTTTTACGGTTTATTTATTTGAGAATGAGAGATAGTACAGCAGGGGAAGGGACAGAGGGAGAGAATATCCAAGCAGACTCCCCTGGAGCACTGAGCCCAAAACAGCATTGGACTTCATAAACCATGAGATCAGGATCTGAGCAGAAATCAAAAGTTGGGTCCTCAACCTACTCTTCCATGCAGGTGCCCCTGTATTTTTCTATCTTTATAGTTGTTAGTCTTGATAGGGATTTATACATTTTCTTTTCTTTTTTTTTTTAAGATTTTATTTATTTTTTACAGACAGAGATCACAAGCAAGCAGAGGCAGGCAGAGAGAGGAAAGCAAGGCTCCCTGCTCAGCAGAGAGCCCAATGTGGGGTTCGATCCCAGGACCCCGGGATCACGACCTGAGCCGAAGGCAGAGGCTTTAACCCACTGAGCCACCCAGGTGCCCCTATACATTTTCTTGTTTATTTTTTTTTCCCCCCTCAAAGAAAAGCAAAAGCAATTTTCCCTCTCTGTTGTTTTGCCTCTTCAATTTCATTTATTTCTGCTTAATCTTTATTATTTAATTCTCTCTTCCTTCTTTAAATTTATTATGTTCTTTTTTTCTAGTTCAAGAAACTACCTCAAGAAGGTAGAAGCTTAGATTATTGAGTTTTTTTAAGTAATGTAAACATTTGTGCTATAAATTTCCTTCTCTGCATTGCTGTAGTGTATCCCAATTATTATTTGTTATATTTTCATTTTCATTCAATTCTATGTACTTTAAAAAATCTCTTTTGACATTAACTCCTTGACACATGTATTATTTAGAAATACAGTGTTTAATTTCTAATTGTTTAGAACGTTTCCTGTGGTCTTTCTGTCATTGATTTCTAATTTGATTTTATTGTGGTCTACTGTATAATTTCAGTTTTTTTAAATATACTGTTTAGACTAGATTAGATTCTGTTGTTTGGTTCTCTTGTCTGGTTTTTTCTTCCTATAGTGTGGGGGCAGAAAGTCAACTCCCTGCTGAATCTGGTGCCAGGGGAGGTGGAAAGAATGAAAAGTACCATTTAGCTCCATCTCCCATCTTTTCATTTTCATTTCATGATGCTGGGTAAGGGTAGGGGTTCTGTTCCCCTTGCAATGAGCTGACAACAGGTTTGGGCCAAGTAGGTGGTCTGCCTAGCCCTAAATCATAGAGCCCTGAATTCAGTCTTGTTGACGCCACGTGGATGATAGGGCTCAAGGAATTGGTGGAGCCTGCTGACAATGCACAGTGGGTTGGGAAGTGGATTGGTAAGTGGCTTCTCACAATGCTTCAGGAAGTCTCATTGCTATAGAGTGGGGGTGGAGGCTCACCTTATCGCTGTATTCCAGGCACACAACCTTGATTTGGGATTAGAGTAGGAGCCCTTTACTTCCACAGGAAGGTCAACCTAGTGGGAGAAGTTGACTGTTGCCTTCAACCAAGAAAGTGGGTGGGGCTGAAAAATCTGTTACGTGTGTATGGCCCTACCAAAATCATAAACAGGTGTGATTGTTATGTTGGTGCTTGGATGAAGTAAGGTAATATTGCCAAAAGGTTTTCTGTTAGGCCACCATTTGCAGGCACTTCAGCTCAGAAAGAAAGATTCAGACTATGTGTGTGTGTGTGTGTGTGTGTGTGTGTGTGTGTTGGTTCCAGGCTACCCTTGAAAGGACATGTGGAAAGGAAAAACAAAACCCAGGGACTTCACTACTGTGTGGTTCCTCAGGTGTCTAGGTCCCTAAGGACTCTACATTTTTCTTTCCAATTTTCAGAATCTTCCTATGCTTGTTTATTATGTTATATCCAGGACATTGTAGTTTAAGAGGTAGGAGAACCAGGAAACAATGGAGCTGATTTATCTTGGTTGAAACTTGATGTATATGGATTGAATTTTAATGATTTGTTATATTGAATGAGATTTTCAAGCTAGATGAAAAGGGAAAAATGTTTATTTTGAATAAGGGGTTTTGTTTTACTTTTTAAAAATATTGTAATGTTCCACACGTTTTGCAAAACTAAAATTCTCTCAAAATTCAAAGCTTGCAGTTTTGACATCTTTTCTAGCCTTGCCCAAACAGAAATATTACATGTGGGACTTTGAGAATATTAATTATGCCATTTTCTTCATTAATATTCTTGAGATCAACTCCTGCTGTGTTCTATGATTACTTTTCTGGAATTTAATACCATCTACATGAACTGATAAGAAATTTACTCTAAATTTTTTGTCTTGCTTTAAAGATTTTGATATGTTATTGTGTGGATATATTAACATTACAAGGAAAATGTGATGAGCTTATCAAAGAATCATAAAAATGACTAATACCTAGTTCAGATTGTGTTCACATGAATTTTTCTAATATTCCTTAGGATTTCCGAAAATATTATTTTAAAGATAATTCAATTTTGTTTCAATTTATGTATTTTTTTTTTACATAAAAATCCAAATAATTCATAGATTTGCAGTTTAGAGGAGGACTACTTTACTTCTAACCAGAGGATTGCTAGTATTTCTAAGTTCTACAAACTTTTCCCATTATAATAATTGAATACAAGTTGTGATCAATACATATAACTGTATTATATGTTTACTTTATGATGTAGCCAGATTTTTTAAAAGATTTTTTTAATTTTATTTATTTGACAGAAAGAGAGAGAGAGAGATCACAAGTAGGCAGAGAGGCAGGCAGTTGGCCGGGGGTGGGGGAGCAGGTTCCTCGCTGAGCAGAGAGCCCGATGTGGGGCTCGATCCCAGAACTCTGAGACCACGACCTGTGCCAAAGGCAGACGCTTAACCGACTGAGCCACCCAGGTGTCCCCAGATTGTTTTTTAAAGAAAAAAACAAAGCAAAAAAAAAAAAAAAAAAAAGTAGACTGTGAGTTTCAAAGCTAGTTACCCAGCTTTCCTTTAATATAATAAGCAGTACTGAGCACAGGACATTAATCTCTAAAAGACTCTCAAACCCAATTTCACACCACCTAGATAATTACTCCTCTCTCTCTCTCTCTCTCGTTGAGGTATGTGTATGTGAATAAGTATGCGATCATCTCTATATTATAGAGTGAAATAAAAAAAAAAAAGAAAACAAAAAAGAGATGAGAAATCTTAATTACTGGGTGTAGGTTATACAGAAGAAAATAGTTTCCTATATTGGCTCGTATGGGCCCATAGTAGAATTTTTTATGATGTGCGTCTTCTTATTAAAGAATAAAGCTGGCAATGGACATAATAGTGGTGACTGTTCTTGGATCATATCTGGTCTTCTACAGAGTTCCCCTATTTTCAGTGACTTAATCACATAAAAAAGAATTTAATAGAGTATCAGAACATAACAAAATTACATGTGTGTGCACCCATGCATGTGTGCATGTATGCATGTGTGTGTGTGTGTGTGTGTGTGTGTGTGTGTAGGAGGGTTTTCGATATACCAATGATACTTTATAATTTTTCCACAAAAGCAAAGCTTAAATGCCACAGACTCTCTCTACAGCAATGTTTACATTTTCAGTAAATCCCTCCTTTTCTTCCTGTTCTCCATATAGAATTATGGTTCTATTATTATTGACAGATCCCCTGTATTGCATTTGGATTAAGAAGTTTTTCTTTTCTTTTCTTTTTTCTTTTCTTTTCTTTTCTTTTCTTTTCTTTTCTTTTCTTTTCTTTTCTTTTCTTTTCTTTTCTTTTAAGATTTTATTTATTTGACAGACAGAGATCACAAGTAGGCAGAGAGAGAGGCAGAGAGAAAGAGAGGAGGAATCAGACAGCAGACAGCTTGATGCGGGGCTCAATCCCAGGACTCCGGGATCATGACTTGGGCTGAAGGCAGAGGCTTTAACCCACTGAGCCACCCAGGTGCCCCTTAAGAAGTTTTGCTAAGGTCAGGTATCACATTTTTTTGTCATGGACACATTTTGTCATCCTGTACAAATCTCATTTATTTTCAGGATGCCTGGGTGGCTCAGTTGCTTAAGCATCTGCCTTTGGCTCTGGTGGTGATTTCAGAGTCCTGGGATTGGACATCCCCTGCCACTGCCCGGTGTCAGGCTCCCTGCTCAGCAGCTCAGCAGGGAGTCTGCTTCTCCTTCTGTCTCTGCCCCCCCCCACTACTCACGCATGTTTTCTCTCTTGCTTTCTCTCTATATATGTATATCTATCTCTCTATATGTATATCAAATAAATTAAGTAAATCTTTAAAAAAAAACTCACTTATTTTCTTAAGATACCTGCATTTAAAATTAAAATTTAAAAATATGTATTTGGGGCTTTTTCATTTTTAGCTTTTAAAAAATAAAATAATCATAATCTTTAGTGAAGAATGCCTCCAGATTCATGTTAAAAATATTCGCTTTTGCTATTCTGCTATAAGTAATTACATTCAATTACATATCATTTAAGCAATGGACCTGGGGTTCAAATCTAGTGACCTTTAAGGTTCTATCTCTTGTAAGTCATATTATATCTATCATATAAATTCCCAAATCATGGAAAATTTAGCATATTCCACAGCTTTCAAAATTAGAGAATAAACACACCTTTTAAAAAATAGTATGTAAACATCTCTTTCCCTCTTGCTTTTTCTTTCTGTGGACTTGGGCACACCCCTCCGCACATATTTTATATAATTGTGATTGCCTACTTAAATTTAGTCTAATCTCCCCCTTGTCATTAATTATATTTAATGTATTCATGTATACCATTTGTTGTAAGTACTTAAGTATTAACCCAGATTGAATACATTGTCTTTTTTATAATATCTACTCTAAATTAATGAGCTCTCTATCACGAACATGTGAACTCAAGTTGATGCTGTAATTAATTTTATTAATGAATGGAACAAGATAGTTTTTCTTTAACTCTCATACAAATAAAACCTGGTTTTCTCAATAACTTGACTCTTGTTAAGGTGTGAGAGGACTCCATATTTTAATGCTAAGTTTTATTCTTGATTGATAGATGCCCCATAATAACAGTAGACATAGCAAAGAAAAGTGAAATTCTTAGTATAACTTTATTGTGAAAGCCCATGATTTAGAAACTAATACAGTAGAGCGTATTGTGCAACTTATTGTGAAATTTCATGATTTATTATGCAGTTCTCAGGAGCTTATTGAGTGTCCCTATTGTCACACTTCATGATTTACTGAGCAATACAGAAGAGCTTATCATATAACTTGATAGCGAAATTCTGATTTACTGTGAAATAGTTGTTCAATCTGTTTCTACAATGGGAAGTTTATCGAATGTTTCCTAATTATAGACAAGCCTCATCAGACACTTCATTTTCAAAGCAAGTATTATCTCTAGCAGAGCTTTGAATACATCTTTTGCAAGAGGAAAATTTCTTCTCTCAAAATGATCATTTATTCTAATTTCTGGAAGCTTTCAAGTCTGTAAGCCAGCCCTAAGAAAATGAAAGGCTGATTCTACTTTATTTAACAATATGACATGATAACACATCAATTGATGATACAGTTATTTTTCAAAAGACTAAAGCTCATTTTTTCTAAAAACAATAAAGTTGTTATCTTTGAAAAAATTGTTTTTAATTATTTTTATAAGAGTTGATTCATCTGTTTCTCCCTCTTTTACTTATCATTAATCAAAACCTTAAGGAATCATTCTGTAGCAAGTAGAATTGAATATTTATAAATTGCTACTACCATGGTGCTATGCTTTGGTGATATGTGTGGTGGTGTGTGTCAGGATTTTTTGTTTGTTTGTTTCAAATATATGAGGAAATGTGACAACATGGACTGATTTTCTGATATGTAAACTGTTTATTTTTTGAGGTTATTTTTATTTTTCAACTTTATATAAGCTTAATAGCTATTAATTATTTTTAATAGGGAACACGTGATTTTTGAAAGAACCTACAGTCTTAACATTTAATTTTGCTTATCTGAAAACTGAACTATGCAAATATGACTTCTATCAGTCAAGCCATGCATATGCACTGATGTAAAAGTCATTAAATGTAGATGGTATCAAATTATGGAAATTAGTGTATACACAGACACAATGTCACTCATAGTTTGTGGAATTCCCCCCTGGCACCATGCGAGATACAGAGGCATGTTTTTATTTAATTTTTTATTTTTTATAAACATATATTTTTATCCCCAGAGGTACAGGTCTGTGAATCACCAGGTTTACACACTTCACAGCACTCACCAAAGCACACACCCTCCCCAATGTCCATAATCCCACCCCCTTCTTCCAAACCCCCTCCCCCCAGCAACCCTCAGTTTGTTTTGTGAGATTAAGAGTCACTTATGGTTTGTCTCCCTCCCAATTCCATCTTGTTTCATTGATTCTTCTTCTACCCACTTAAGCCTCCATGTTGCATCACCACTTCCTCATATCAGAGAGATCATATGATAGTTGTCTTTCTCTGCTTGACTTATTTCACTAAGCATGATACGCTCTAGTTCCATCCATGTTGTCGCAAATGGCAAGATTTCATTTCTTTTGAAGGTTGCATAGTATTCCCAGAGGCATGTTTTTAAACAACAATATGTCTACAAGGAGGAAGTATTAGATCTTTCAGTATTAGGGAGTAAAAAGAAAAGGTGAGATCTCTGAGAAAATTTTATAGCTAGGAATAAAAGAAGTAAAAACACTGTGTAAACACAGCAGACAAATAATAGTTATATAGGTCCAAAGGCAGAATCTAGAGGGTATAGTGTCTTTTGCTACCTTAAACTTAGGATGAATTTTGCTGTTTTTCTGCCCTCTGCCAAACTTTTTCTTTACCTGGTAGTCAACAGGCAATTTATGCAAAGCTCAAAAAATTGTTATATAATACAGCTGATTTTCTGACAGATGAATTTGAAGAAAAAAAAGTAAAAAGCAAACCCAAAACAATCAGATCCAAAGGATAGCATTACAAACAGCTAATGGAATATCCTCCCCAAAAATGCAGTCAGTAGACTAGTTACATAAGATATAGACAATGGCATAAAAACCATAGTTTTCTTACCTAACAATGGCATGAAAACTATAAATAGAATATGTATAGGAAAGAGTATATAAAATAAAAATGGATAAAAGAGAGGAAATTCAGTTCGATTTTTAAGAATTTGAAGACATGACATCAGAACCTTAACCAGCAAAACTTGAAGAGAACTAATTTGAAAACATAGGAGTAAAAACCCTTAAAATAGATGTGGGATAAGGCAACCACCAAGAAACAAGATAGCAGGAACCAGGATGAAATCTTGGCCAACACCACATCTGCGATCTTTATGAATCCTTAATGAGAATGGGGTGTGGCTATAACCAGTCATGATCACATATTATATGTGAGTTATTTCTACTAAAATGTTTATCAAAGTCGTTTAGAATGCATATGTGCTTTTATTAGTTTGGAACTTTAGTTTTTTACTTGGTATACTAATTCAGGGAAATGTCATTCTCTCCCAAACATGCAAACACATGCAAACACATGTATTAGCACACACTTTCACACACAAGTACTAAATGAGAAACATTTACAATTTGAGATCTGATGGTTGAAATTCACAATCTTTGTCAAATACCGAAGCAGGGGTGGGTGGAAACTCATTTATTCTACTTTATTTCTCTACACTGCCTGGAGCCAAAAGTCTGAAAGGAGCTGATATTCAGAATACTGTCTATATTTGCACTATATTTGATTTCAATTGCATTTCATTCTCCTTTCCTTCTCTGATTGTTACAATTACCTAAATAATAGACTAATACAGAATAAAGGAACTTTGTAAGGAGTGTTTAAACCACCTAAAATATAAGTAAATAAAATCTTTTCACAAAAGATTTAAAATCTTTTTCAGAAAAGATTTTATTTGTTTATTTGACAGAGATCACAAGTAGGCAGAGAGGCAGGCAGAGAGAAAGAGAGGGAAGCAGGTTCCTCGCCAAGCGGCGAGCCCCATGCGGGGCTCAATTCCAAGATCCTGGGATCACGACCCGAGCGGAAGGCAGAGGTTTTAGCCCACTGAGCCACCCAGGCGCCCCTAAATAAATAAAATCTTAAAAAAGGAGGGGCACATGGGTGGCTCTGTCTTGGCTCAGGTCATGGCTGGGATCCAGTCTAGCATTGGGCTCCTCATCAGCAGGGAACCCCCCTCCTTCTGTCTGCCGCTGCCCCTGCTTGTGCTCTCTTTTACGATGTCAAATAAATAAATTAATTAATTAAAAAATAAAATAAAATATAATTGCTTTAGAACTGGAGCTTATCTAGCTCCCGCTGACAGGCTCATTTTACAGTATCACATCCAATATAGATTCTGTCAAAGAACACTTTCCTCAGTCTTAACACACAATTCATCCTTTGTATACCTGCACTGATAATATCGCTCATCCAGCCCCACCTGTAGAAAAATGGGCTTCAGTATAGGTTTGTTTGTACTTTGTTTCTTTAACAAAGCTTTCAGAAGTTATTTTATAATTTCAAATTATTGTGACTATAAAAGTAGGCCCAGTAGTAGTCTGTTTATAATGAAAATGAAGGCCTCAAGGGAATCATACTCAGCACTCAAGTGGTATATTGGAAAAATAATGCCTTTATTACAATAGTAAACATAGTCAACTACACAAATACCTTCTTATCTCATTTCAAATGTGCACAGTGCTCTCTATCATGGATTTTACAAGTGCATTATTTTCTCTCACAGCAGAGAAGTCATGTAAAGAGCTAAAACTTTAAAAGCTTTGTTAGACTTGTACTGATAGGTTATGCATTATTAGATGTATATTAGGGAAGCATGTTTTTAGGAAAAGAAATAAGTATTCTATTCAGCAGAAATGGTCTCTGCTTCTCAGACTCTAAGATGTTTGGCTTCCTGTGGTAGGCTTTTTAGCCAATTTGTTGGAGACTTTCCAAGAATAGTCAAAATGAAATCTGAGGTTGCAGCATTTTAATGTCCCCTCTCAGAGGTGAATTTCCTCAGCAAATTCACCAGCACTCTTGTGGGCCTTTGCAGAGTGCTGGTAGTTAATAAATTATTTCCTAACAATCAACTTTGCAGTGATAAGCAACTGTTTATTTTATTAATTTTAACAAATGTTGAAGGAAATATTAACCTGCACTATATGCTCAATTCAGTTTAAAATTTTTATCTCATTTTAACAGAAATATGTAAACACAAATCATAAAAAGTTCATCTAAATCTAGTTCTGAGAAAAAGGAAGTTTACTCAGTAGAATAGTCAGAAGTACATGTAAAGCTTTAAAAAAAAAAACTGTGGATTTATATATTATCTAAAAATCAGTAATACAGTACATAACTCAAATCTCTGATTTTACTTGAGGGCCCTGGCTATATGACATGATAAAATAACATATTTTGTGAAGGAACAAATGTCTACAATCATGTAAAGGGACATATTCTTTAATTAAAAGAAAAATGTTTGCTCTTTGGGATCTTACTAATTCAATTCAGTTGAAGAAGTGTGCTGTCACATGACTTCTTTGGACATAAGAATATTATACATACTTTCCACAATTAAATGGATAGATGGATGGCAGCGACCTCTGACATAGAAAAAGAGTCAGGGAAACAGATATATCCTCAAGCATTTACTGTGGTCAGGTTGCGACCTAGACTTTTTTGTATATGCACGTCTTCCATTCCAGTGAAAAAAGTAACTCCTAGTGAAGTGGCCTTTCTCTGTTGTTCATCACTCTAGCTCTATCACCTGGACCCATCCCTAGAAAACACGAAAAAGCAAATAATTAGATAGCTGATAGATAGATCAATACATAGATAGACAATAGATAATTGAACTCAATATTTTGGTGAGTGAATGATTTATATCGTTCGGTCTTTACAGGAGCACCCCCACCCCAGTCAAATCTTTTACCTAAGATTCTACAAATAAACCAAAACTAAATGTTTTACTCAAGGCGAGTACCACAATAAATGTCAATCCAAGTTATAGATTATTAAGCCCAAACTTAGTAATACATGATCTTTTATTAAAGCATACTGCTTTTTATTGATAATATTTTTATGCAAGTTTATGTGAATATATTCTACTTTAATAAAATATTTACAGGTATGATTATAGTTTATTTGGCAACCATCTTAAATCTTAGCCCCTCTTGTATTTATAAGCCATATATAAGCCAAACTCTCTGCTTTACGTGTGACTGTGTCATTAAAGAGAGAGAGAAAGATTTAGCCACAGAAAAGAAAATGTTCTATAAATTGTCAAGGTTATAAAGTTAGAAAGTAGTGAGCCTGGGATTTGAACTTACAAAATCTGTTCCAGAGCCCATGGTTTTTGTCGCTAAGGCCATTATGCTCTACTACCTCCTGGGAAATAGATTTTTAAGAAGTTTTGGTAGGTAGCCAATAATGCAATACTATTATACTAATGAATAAAACAAAGAGGGACCATGATTAGAACACACACACACACACACACACACACACACACACACACACATACGTATACATAGGGTGCTAGAGAAAGCTAAAAATAATAGCTTATTTTTGAAAGAATAGCTAATCAATGAGAAAAATCCTCAACAAAATATTAGCAAATCCATTCAGCAACATATAAAAAGAATTATACAATGCAGCCAAGTGGAATTTGTTTTTCAGTTATGCAAGACTTTTTTCAACATTTCAAAATAGAAGTAACAATGGAATAAAGAAGAAAAATCATATATTCTTATCAGGTTACATAGAACAAATTCCCACATCCATTGAAAAAAAAAAAACTTTCTAAAAATTAGGAACAAATAGGAACTTCTTTAATTTGATGGAAAGTAGTTCCAAAACTTCTACAGCTAAATTCATTCTTTGTTTTTTTTTTTTTTAAAGATTTTATTTTTTTATTTGACAGAGAGAGATCACAAGTAGGCAGAGAGGCAGGCAGAGAGAGAGAGGAGGAAGCAGGCTCCCTGTGGAGCAGAGAGCCCGATGCGGGACTCGATCCCAGGACCCTGAGATCATGACCTGAGCCGAAGGCAGTGGCTTAACCCACTGAGCCACCCAGGCGCCCAACAGCTAAATTCATTCTTAATGGTGAAACTTGAATGACTTCCTTCTTAGGGAACAATGCATGAGTGTGGATGTCTACTCGTCAATGTAGTAGTAGAAATGTAGTAGAAACCACTACAGTAAGGAAAGAAGAAATGAAATGCATACAATTTGGAATCTCCAATCTGCATACTTTTGCAGATGATGTCTATATTTGTCTATATAACTCCAGAGAATTGATGTGTGTGCACACACATACACACACACACACACCACTCTCACACACACAATCCCCTAGAACTGGTAAATGAGTTAAGCAAAGGCATAATATAGATTGTTGAAAGGAAGGATTTCCAAGATTCTTCTCCTACTCCAGAATTATAGCAATAGAAGATGTTACCAGAGGAGGAAATTGGGTGAAGGATATATAGATTGTCTCTGTATCTGTAATTATTTCCAAACAAACAAATCAACCAACCCTTGCCCCGACTAACAACTTCAGTTCATTCCATATTTGACCGTCACATTTCACATATCTATTGTATTTTTGTTCTTTAAAAAATGCATGTTGTTTTATTTGGTGCCAATTTTTCTTTTTTTTCTTTCAAATATGAATGAGTGTGTGTAGTAAAATTATCACAATTATTTGAGGTGAATGACATAATTTTTATCCTTGACTGAAGATCTATTTTATTTTCCTGTTGAGGGGAACTTAAGCTTTTTTTTACTTTCATTCTAAAAGATTTTGAAATGAGGTCGAGTTTAGATGAAATGTTCTCTAATTAGATATTACAGTGAAATTAATTCATCAGAAAAGATTTATAAAGTTTATATTACCAGTATCCCTAGAAAATGTGAATTAAGTAAGTCCAAATCTTAAAATATTGACAGTGTTGTTTGTGCTATGTTGTATTATTTTATATGGATAGTTGGTGTTTCTAATGTTGGAGACAGGGGGATGTCATAGCTTTATATTATTTTGTGAATGAGTGATCCACAGTCTGAGGACATTAATGTGTTTTGAATGCAAATGACAAAACTAATTTCAAATGCAAGAGCAAAATCAAGTGTCCAAATTATATTTACTGTTTGTTAGTTTTATTTGGGATTGGTTCTATCAAGGTAGTTGAAATTTACTTGTAGCTAAATGAAATAAAGAAATTAGGTTTAAGAAATAAATTTTTAAAATGCCACATGATTATAATTTAGATCAAATTTCAAAAACCATTTTGTATTTTTTGTTTCAAAGGTATTCTCTAATTTGTATTGCAATGCTTTTACTGTGAATTGGAAAGTAGAATGCATTTTTCTATGGTATCATTGTGTGTATATGTATGGAAATCAGATTTCCATACATATATACTTTATATGTAAAGAAGATATACATATATACCTTTCACTAATATTTCAGATAGCACATTTTAACAGAGTTTTATTTATGATGAGTTCTGCAATCATCTGTATAGTTATATTTAAAATACAACACTAACATATATTATAAAATAAATCATTATATTTTTTTAAAGAACAGGTAGAATATTTCTTTCAGATGTGAAAATAATCTTTAGTCTTAATGAAACTGCATTTTTCTTTTGCTCACATATTTATACGATGGTCCTCAAACTATAAAATTTCTTGTACATGTATCAATTTTTAAGATGTATTAAGAAATGTTGAATGCAAAGCAAAAAAATGATTCTGCAATTGGAAGTTATTAGCTTAATTCAGCGAACCAGTATAAAAAATATAGGCAGTATATATAACTTAAGAAATGTGAGAAGGCCGCTCACTTCCCCCCAAATAGCTTCCCCTTCAGCAAATTTTAATCCCTTGTACCTATTGAAAGCAGAATCTTTATTATAAACTGAGTGCTTTTCTAGCTAGATAAATTTTGCCATTATACTGGAAATACCAGAGTATTAGCATACATTAGACAAGGAAGGGCCTTTTGGGGAAAGGCTAGGGCCCAGGGTATGGTAGAAAGATAGAGGAGTTCAAAGTTAACCTGCAGGGCTAAGTGCTGGGGCAGTGCACCAGAGACAAGATGGACCCTATTCATTCATCTGCTTAAACATGATGATTTGCTATTAAACAAATTTAGAGAAAAAAGAAAAAAAAATTAAAGAGTATATAGAGTTTAAAGCAGAATAAATAAATTCACCAATTAAATGCTCTGATTTTTTGTGAATTTTAAAATAAATCTTCACCAAAAATGAAGCTAGTGAACAGAAATTGTTACTGCAATTTTAGGTAATTAATTTCAGGTAGAGGAAGATCAATCACCCTTGATAGGAACTGGTTATTTAGCGATCTAAGTTAAATTATTTAAAATCATTATATTCATACAAAGCCCATGAAATAAAATAAACATGAGCGTATTGTTCTGATCAATATGTAAAGAGGCAAACTGACAAACTTTCTCATGCATTTGGGCAATTATTGCCAACCTTTGAATAGACAGGATGGCCTAAGAAGCAGTGTTTTGTTTTTTTTTTTTTTCAATCTATGCTAGATAAGCTTGTGTGTACACATAGTGCTTTATTAATAAAGTGGTGCTAACATTCTGCAATTTCAGGAGTATGTTCTAAATGGGTAATCAGAATAGTACCCCAAAAAAGCACCTTTTGTAAAGTCCAAATCTCCAGGTTAGAAGTGAAATTTAAACTAAGTGGTTCAGATGGCCCTGAGCTAAATCATTGTACAAACAAAAATTTTCCAGTTGGAAGATTCTTGATTTAATCACTTGCAAGTGTTAGAGATACTCTTAAAGAGGACTAAAGATAAGTAACAAAGAGTCAAAGGATATTTCACCCTGCCCCCATTTCTCAGCTGTTGTATTTTTTGCTACGAATATAGACACATGCACAGCAAAAATTTCAGGCTTATACTTGCCATGGTTAGGCTGAAAAGATGTTCACTTCCTCTGTGTTTAGTAACATCTGAAATCCTAGAACTAGATTGGAGCTCCCATATCACTCCTCCTATGGGGATAATTGCTTATCCTAGTCGTATGGAAATTTGGGTTGATAAATCAGGAACATCTAATGATCAACAGTTAAAACATTGGGTGATTGGGGGGCTCCTGGGTGGCTCAGTGGGTTGGGCATCTGCCTTTGGCTCAGGTCACCATCCCAGTGTCCTGGGATGGAACCCCGCATCAGGCTCCCTGCTCAGCGGGGAGCCTGCTTCTCCACCCCCACCCCTCTGCCTGCCTCTCTGCCTACTTGTGATCTGTCAAATAGATAAAAAAAATCTTTCAGAAAAAAAAAATTGGATTATTGGGTATTATACTATACCACATGATTAACACTCAGAAGTAAGTCTTATAATAGACATGTTTTTCACTTGGATCCTTTAAATGTTTTATTGCAGAATAAAGCCTGTGGAAAGTGCATAGACTAGAACTTTACAATTTAGCCAACAGATTTTATTTTATTTATTTATTTTTTAAGATTATTTATTTATTTATTTAGTTGAAAGAGAGAGGAAGAGTATGAGAAGAGAAGGGTCAGAAGGAGAAGCAGACTCCCTGCTAATCGGGAAGCCTAATGCCGGTCTCCATCCCAGGATGCGATCTCGGGACTCCAGGATCATGACCTGAGCTGAAAGCAGTTGCTTAACCAACTGAGCCAACCAGGTATCCTGATCCAGGCAAGAGATTTTAAAGCATACATCTATTGTAAGTACCATTGGGTCAGAAGCTTACTTTATATATCTTGTCAATTACAACTTATTCCTCTCTTCAGATAACTACTGCAATGGATATATTTTTAACATGTAGCTTCTCTTCTAAGCATAACGCCACCTGGAGACATGTACTTTCAAACAATATATTTAAATATGAATTGCAAATTAAATACTAACAAGCTATTAGAGGCTAAATTACTACATCATTTTATAATCTAGACACATTCTAGAAAGAAGTACTATTTATCCCAATTGACCATGATGAATTGAAGTTGTTTTCCATGAAATATTCTAATTTAAAGAGCACTAACTTTAGAACCAGGTCCGGAACCCGTTCTTCATGTCTCTCTCACTCATTTTTATTCCCAGAGAACCAGAAAGAAATCTTGTTTGTAAAAAGAAGCTGAATTAAGAATTCAAAGGCATGGTACTCTTCCAAGGTAGACTATCATTTTAGCCTGTGTACTACACAAATCACTTGATATAGAAATGAATATAAAATGTGTTGAGTTATATCAAAGGACCTAGTAAATTAGTAATTATAAAGGGTAGGAAATGGATTATTTTCTTTTTTTTAATTGAAATGCTAATCATGACACAAAATAACTGCTAACAATGTGATAATAATTATCATTTAATAAGTGTTTATTAATTGTCACACACACTAAACACTGTGCAGGTAGTTTCTGATTTAATCCTGTTAATTTAGAAATAAAGCCAAGAAAGAAATCCAAATCCAGAGACCCCACTCTTATCAGCTCTCCCAAACCTACATATGCAAACACAAAGTTCTACACAACAAAGTGAGAAAAACCTAGCACGGTTTAATTTTAAAGTTAAGATAATAATATGCATTGGATATGTGCCCACACATGTGATTTTTAATGTGAAAATCCACCTTTTCTAGCTTATTACTTACATCAAGTATTAACACCTGGTTAGCATGTGGAACAGTTTGAGAAAACAAAAGAAACAGAGCCATATTAATTTAAACGATGCTAGAAATGATACTAGAAATCCTTATTAAGAAAGATATCTGGGGGGCACCTGGGTGGCTCAGTGGGTCAAGCCTCTGCCTTCAGCTCCGGTCATGATCTCAGGGTCTTGGGATCAAGCCCCGCATCGGGCTTTCTGTTCAGCAGGGAGCCTGCTTCCCCCTGCCCCCCACCCAGCTCTTTGCCTGTCAAATAAATAAATAAAATCTTAAAAAAAAAAAGATATTCGGGATGCCTGGGTGACTCAGTTGGTTAAACATCGGCCTTTGGCTCAGGTCCTGATCCCAGGGCCCTGGGATCCAGCCCCTCATGGGGCTCCCTGCTCAGTGGGGAACCAGCTTCTCCCTCTGTCACTCCCCATACTTGTGCTCTGTCTCTGGCAAATAAATAAATAAAATCTTTAAAAAAGAAAGATATTCAATATTACTCAGACAGACATACCATCTTTCATGTTTTTATTTCAAAGACTTCTTCAATATAGTCTGAGTGATTTAATTATATTTACATGTCTAAAAGTCTTTAGACTTATTTAAGAGTTT
Organism: Mustela nivalis; assembly: GCF_964662115.1. Lineage (NCBI taxonomy): Eukaryota > Metazoa > Chordata > Mammalia > Carnivora > Mustelidae > Mustela > Mustela nivalis. The sequence continues at coordinate 69,281,542 of NC_139034.1, forward strand.
CATTGTTGACCAAGTCTCTATCAGAAAAGCATATGCTACAGAATAATTTGCTCAAACTGCAAACAGGAGACATATTTATTGCATTTATAAGTTTAAAGAATGCTCAATCTTGATAAAAATGATCTATGTAGCTACAAAAGTTGGGTATTCATCCTTTCTGATGGAGGCATAATACTCTATAGTGTATATGGACTAAATCTTCCTTATCCATTTGTCCGTTGAAGGGCATCTTGGTTCTTTCCATAGTTTGGCGACCATGGCCATTGTTACTATAAACATTGGGGTACAGATGGCCCTTCTTTTCACGACATCTGTATCTTTGGGGTAAATACCCAGGAGTGCAATGGCAGGGTCATAGGAAAGTTCTATTTTTAATTTCTTGAGGAATCTCCGCACTGTTCTCCAAAGAGGCTGCACCAACTTGCATTCCCACCAATAGTGGAAGAGGGTTCCCCTTTCTCCACATCCTCTCCAACACATGTTGTTTCCTGTTTTGTTAATTTTGGCCATTCTAACTAGTGTAAGGTGATATCTCAATGTGGTTTTAATTTGAATCTCCCTGAGGGCTAATGATGATGAACATTTTTTCATGTGTCTGATAGCCATTTGTATGTCTTGATTGGAGAAGTGTCTGTTCATATCTTCTTCCCATGTTTTGATATGTTTGCCTGTTTCATGTGTGTTGAGTTTGAGGAGTTCATTATAGATCCTGGATATCAACCTTTTGTCTGTACTGTCATTTGCAAATATCTTCTTCCATTCCGTGGGTTGCCTCTTTGTTTTTTTTTTTTTACTGTTTCCTTTGCTGTGCAGAAGCTTTTGATTTTGATGAAGTCCCAAAAGTTTATTTTCGCTTTTGTTTCCTTTGCCTTTGGAGACATATCTTGAAAGAAGTTGCTGTGGCTGGAAGAGATTATGCTGAGTGAAATAAGTCAAGCAGAGAGAGTCAATTATCATATGGTTTCACTTATTTGTGGAGCACATCAAATATCATGGAGGACAAGGGGTGTTAGAGAGGAGAACAGAGTTGGGGTAAATTGGAAGGGGAGGTGAATCATGAGAGACTATGGACTCTGAAAAACAATCTGAGTGGTTTGAAGTGGTGGGGGTGTGGGAGGTTGTGGTACCAGGTGGTGGGTATTATAGAGGGCACGAATTGCATGGAGCTTTGGGTGCAGTAAAAAAATAATGAATACTGTTTTTCTGAAAATAAATAAATTGAAAAAAAAAAACAGAATGATCTATGTAAAATCATACATAGAAATATTTATGATTCTTTTTTTTAAAGTTTTTTTTTTAATTTATTTGACAGAGATCACAGGTAGACAGAGAGGCAGGCAGAGAGAGAGGAAGGAAAGCAGGCTCCCTGCTGAGCAGAGAGCCCGATGCGGGGCTCGATCCCAGAACCCTGGGATCATGACCCAAGCGAAAAGCAGAGGCTTTAACCCACTGAGCCACCCAGGTGCCCCTTTATGATTCATTTTATTAAAATAAAATAGCAACTCCAACCAAGTATTCAAAATTAGTTATTTAAATTATTATTGATTCATTTAGTTGCCTTTATATACTGTTTAAATACAAGTTGATAGTTTACATTTGACCTGGTGCAACTGTTAGTATTTTTATATTTTTATATTACCCACAATAACCCTGTGTTTTCCTCCTTTTCTTTCCTCCCGTTTACTCCTTCCCTTCTTTCTCCCCTTCCTTCTATCCTTCCTTCCTGCCTTCCTTCTTCTATATGGATAGAACATAATGGTCGAACTTAGTTTGATAAATGAGAATTATAAAACCAGGTAATGTTAACTCAACTATCAAAATGATTTGACGCAACACTTATCAATATAGGACTACAGAGAAAATGACTAAAAATATATATATATGATATGAACCTATTCTCAAAAAAATATATATGATATGAACCTATTCTCAAAATAGAATGATTATGAATTTGGAAATATCATTCCCTGAAGGAACACTTAAAATTAGGGGAAAATGTATACCACTGGTTTTATTTTTCTCCATTATTTTTCTAGTGATAATGTTTGAACTTTCATTGTATTATGTCCTTAACCATAAATATCTATCAAATCAAATGAATATAATTAATTGTCCCTGGTTTTATTAGTAGAGTGTTAAATTGATGAACTATACTTTTTCTTTAAGTTTTTTTTTTTAATGTGACAACAGTTAAGATTAAGAAGAAAAAATACAATAACTAAATTTTTTTTAAAGGAAAGCAGAAACAGAGATAATAACTTCTGAATTCAAACCTGTCTATTTGGTAACTGAGTAAAATTTGGAAGGTTTAAAATCATACATTTGGAAAAATAAAATTCAAAATTCAGTATAAGGTAGACTCATTTGAGAGTTTGTCTGTCCAAATTATCAGAAACTGTTTTATACAATTTAAAAATTCAAAACATTCAAGAATGACATCAAGAGACAGACACATATCTTAGATCATCTTAGACATTATATTTACAATCTCATAACATCTTACAAATGAAATTAGATATAATGAACTTTCCAAATGTTAGTACATAAAGCTTTACCTAATTTATTTATACATGTAATCTTTTTTTATATATCTAGGTAAACTCAGTTTATAAAATATATGTACTATACAGGATTTATGAGATTAAAAAATATAGGATTAGGGTGCCTGGGTAGCTCAGTGGGTTGAGCCTCTCCCTTCTGCTCAGGTCATGATCTCAGGATCCTGGGATCGAGCCTCGCATTGGACTCTCTGCTTAACAGGACGCCTGCTTCCCCCTCTCTGTGTGTATCTCTGTCTATTTGTAATCTCTCTGTCAAATAAATAAATAAAATCTTAAAAAAATAAAAATAAATAATGTAGGATTTACAGGACTATAGAATTATAAAATAAGGAAAGTATAATTATTTGCCTGCAAAAGTCAATTTTTCATTAAGGGCAGATTTTGCTATTCAGGAGAAATTAAATGCTCTCTCCATTTATTTGTATATTTATTTTCTCTGAGAAAAAAGATTGCCTTGCGGAAGGATAAGTAATTTCTATCTCAACTTATTTGAAAAGCTATTTTTGAACTTCATATGGCAAAACATTTCATTTCATTATTATCCTTTAAATCCATAAATCAATGTTTATATTTTATAGTCTACTGAGAAAATGAATCTTTGAGTTTAGTCAAAACTTCCACTAAATTTTGAGACTCTCCAATAATATACCTTCTGAAAAAGATTAAAGAAAGAAAGAAGGAGGTATGTTCATAAATCGAGAAATGTAAATGTAGATGTATATTATAAAAATCAAATCTATACAATGTATAGTATATATCAATATTCATATGAGATATAAGGGAAAAGGTCAACTACTGCAAACCTACTTTCTAGAAAAAACACTGACAGAATGAAGAATTAATTTGTGCAAAGGTTTTATATTAAAAAAAATAGAATGGATAAGTAAGAATTCTCTATGAAGTCTAAATTTAATTTGGTTTTGACATCATAATTTGGACATTTTTTCATTGAAGATATCAAAATTATGTTTTGTGGAACATTCTGGGTCATTGATTGCCAAGTCACTTCTTTGATATCCCTCTAAGAAACATGTTTGTTTTTTTGTATAGAATTTGCTTGCAGTGTTTTGTGTCAAAAAAATTCTCTTTAATTTTTTTTAATCTAGTTCTACCAGTTCAATATATCAGTTGTGGATGTTGAAACTAACAAATAACTGTATCCCAAGCTTTATAAACATATGGCTTTTCGGAAGCTGTGTGCTACCAGATGGGAGATTACATGTTATGTACATGGTAATTAGGTCCTAACATCTCCTGATAAGGCAGACATTTCCTATAACCAAAATTACTCATTGGCAGTTTCTTAAATAAGCCATAGAGTGCATTTGGGGCCATCTACCCAGTCTTTCCTACCTGGTTTATCGGCCAAGAATAGAACAGATCACAACTTCTTGACTGAGCCAACTATGAAGTAGTTTGCATTTAGGAGACATGTGAAAAATAATTTCTACTGTGTCTTTAAATACCTGAATCACACTCAGGAGAGTGAGAATGTCACATGGTGAGAGACATAGGGGACCAAGCTGAACAAAGGCAAAAACAACGTTAACATCTCCCATCTCATTACCTATTCCATGGCATATGTTCCTTGAATAAAATAATCCACCAATCACTTTAAGTACATGTCTACATTTCTATTACTATTGAGTTACAATTATCTTCCTTCTCTCCTTTTCTTGTCTCTATTCCTCCGCCCCCTTTTTTTCTCTCTTGTTTCTTGGTACACATCTTAAAAAATCTACTTTAAGTGTATGAATCACCTGGTCTTAAGCTAAGCTGTTACTGTTGTTGTTGTTGTTTTAAACCTATGGCATATAGACTAATTTTTCATTAACTCTTCTTTTTAAAAATCTCTTCTACCCGGTGCTTAACTCAATACTGAGTTCCTACATCATTGCCATGTGGTAAAATAGGCTCCCATTACCTAAAGCCTGCCTTTTAGGTTAACAAATTATTTTTTCTTCAGTCAGTAAACGTAGATTTTAATGAACTAAAAGAGAACACATGGTTTATGTATCAATATTTTCTCTCAGCACTATTTCCTCTCCAACCCACACTTCCCACAATGGACAGGGAGGCAGCTGGGATATAAACATTAGGGGATACAAGGAATGGTGAGAAAGAGAATTGAAAACATTAGCTGCACAGACCATATCTTTAGGCAGGTCTGTGATGATCTCACTGAAGCTGCCTTATTGTTTCTCTCTCCACTAATTCCATTACAAAGCTTGTTTCAGCACTTTCCGAAGCTATGAGCTGACAGGAAGCTATAAGACACAGGAGATACTCACTTTAAAATTTTTTGAGGCAAAAAGTTCAAAACATGTTTGTTTGGTACTTCTAGGAACAATAGCCAGAAAATTATCAAAATAGGTATTTTGGTATTTCGTGGACAATTACTCAAGTTCCTAACATTCTTGTGAAAAATCCAATTTTCATTAGCTAAGTAGCTTTCATGTCTGAGAAAATAATTTTTCTTCTTGTGGGAAGAAACAGAGTACATACAATGGGCCATCACTTCCACTGTGAAATGGGTTGATAAATTTGTCCAAGCCAGAATGTGGAGGAAGGCCAAATCCGTATATCTTTTATAGAAAAAAGATCTGGAGATGTTGGGTTTCTATCCCTGTGGTGGATATTCCTACGGCAGTAACTTCGGTTCGCCCTCTCTCACCCCCAGCAGATGTCTCAATGTGCAGCTATGATGGAAAAATTTACGAGCTATCTTTTAGTTTTGTTATAACGTCCCTCTCTTTATCTTATATTTGCTTAAATTGCTTCTTGCTCGTTTAGTAGAAACAGTCTAATTTGTCCACATTCAGAATTTATTTCCTCTCTCCTACCTGTTATATTTTTGTAAGCTCCACTGACATGCCGACTTGTGAAGTTAGTCTCCCCCCGCTCCAGCTGATTCCCCATGGTTCTTCAAGGGCTCAATGCTACATTCTTGAATTTTCATTTGATGGGAGAAGCTTTCTTCATGCAATATATGTGGAGTTTCTGCTGTTTGGTGGAGAAAATGTGCTGTATATATCAAACCTCTAGGTCTTTTTTATGGAAAAGAGTTGAAAGTTGATTCTCCTTCTCAAACATAGCATTCTTTTCATGCCTCTCCTCTTGCTTCCTCTGTTCTGGAGAGTACCCTAGGGACAAATCAAATTACTGGGATTTGCTCCTGAAGTTCTTATCTGGAGAGAAAAAAAAAAAATGTCAGACAGGGCATGGAAAGGTATCCTATAGCTCCTTTCAGGAAATACTGTTGCAGGAGTGACAGAAGTTGTACCCATGGTTGATGGTCACTGGGTCTTCTAAGAATCCTTGCCTGATGGGGCAGCTAGACTCCACTTGGAGATCTGCCAAGGCTGTCACAAATGGCATGGAGCCATGAACAAAGGTAGTGGTTGAGGTAATGCTCCCTTCATCAGGGCCTGTGTCTTAGGAACTCCAGATTCAGTGAGAAGGGTACATCCCTCAGACCTCAAAGGCTGACTAGCTTCAGGCTTCACTGGCCTGTCATGCCAGTGGCAGACACTGTAAGTCCTCTAAGTTTTGGAGGTAACAGTCAAGAAGGATACACAGCTTCCTGGCCCATTACATATTTGTCATATAAAGTTAAGTTCAGTGATTTTCTTCTTCCAGAAAGTAGCTCCAGTCCAACCAAGGGAACCATCACTGCTTTACAACATAGACATGAGGAGAATATCACCTTCACTAATGACTAACTGATCACCTGGGGCAGGTAGCTCAGAGGCTCAGGCCCTAGACTGTGCAGGAGTCCCTGAGCTGCACAAGACAGAGAGGAATCCAACACATTCCTGAGCACTCAGGTTCTCCATCAAGAGTGCACACTTGTCCCCTGAGGCAATTAGTATTTCCTGGAAGTGGCCACTAGAGTCTTTTGAAGAACATCATAGTGCATACACACATACACAATCTAACAGAAGCCAGCTATGTCCTGTAGACCTGAAAATGAATTCAACCACAACCTACAGAGAGAGGCCTTTCCCCACTGCTTTCAGCCTTGAGATGCTTTGGTCTCTTTCCAAAAATAAACTAGATTAATTGAATTAAACATTGCATTCAATCCTCTATACCAGTGATTTTCAAAATGTGGTCATTAGTCCAGCAACAATTTCTGGGGTCATCTCCCAGATATTTTGAATCAGAAATCCTGGCAGCAGAACTCAGCAATCTGTATTTTTACATTCCCTCCAAGGTGTTTTGGGTGTACCTAAATTTTGACAGTCACTGTTCTACACAAAACCTTGCAATGACTTAGATGTAAGGCCAACATCCTTGTGATGGTCTGAGTCCTAAGAATACTTATCCTGTGCTTTTTTCCAACTTGTTAACCTCTTCTACATTGGTCTCCTGGATGTTCTTGAATAAACCAATTTTCTAACATCTCTTTACATTGTGCTGTTTCTTTTCTTTGCCTAATGTCTTCTAGGGTGCCATGTACTTCAATCCCTCCCTCTGTAGAGGACTGTGACTCTTACAGTGAACTCTTTTGATCCATTGCCTAAATTTACGTCCTTCCACTGAGACTCGGTACACTTAATATTTATTCCGCACATTGGAACTTATTGATGATTTTCTTTCATAAATCTCACCATTGATCCACTTTTACAAGTTTATTGTAATCAGAAAGAGAGAGATGTGTTAACTTATCTACTCTTCCATCAACTTGGATTCAAATTATTTTGTAGCTCAAAATTTGCTGTTCAGTGTCTGAACTCTATTATTCTCAGTGATGCTAGCATATGTGCAAACTTCCTTTCCTGTTTTTTTCCCCTTTTGTTTAGCTATATCACAGAAATTTCACAGCAAAACTTCTCTTTAATAATTAACCTGTCCCAAAGACATCCTTTCTTTTAATTTTATTCTTGGAATAAATGAAGGGAAGAATGAATAAAGGGATGGATGGTCAGTTTCATTTGGGAAAATAATATTATCTTGACAAATACCAAATCAAATAAAAATAACCATGGCACATGGTCAGATAGCCATGAGAAGTACATTGTTTTAAAATTTTTAGATGTTAAGAAAAAAAAATTCTAGGTGGTAAAACATTTTAACAGTAAGTTTAGGGAAAGAGAAAACCTTTTATTTGTTAAAAATAAAGAATAGCTCTTTGTTAATTTATTATGAAAATGTTGTGGATTACAAAAAATTTTAACTGTAAATGATTTTTTTTGATTGGGATGCTAAATGGAAAAAAAGAATGGGCATTTTATATAGCTCTGAAGACCTGAGGTTTCAGTTATATAAACAAGGATTGAAATAAATACTGTATTAAAAATGAATGAGTTTTATTTATTTATCAGAATTACTTGGTACCTTTTCTTTGTTATATATATATATATGTTTATTTTCTAGTCTGGGGGTCAACTTTCCTCTAAGGGCACCACAGAATTTCTAGAAGTGTTGCTATTAGTTGCTACTACCAGCTCTTTTTTTTTTTTTTATTACCTCTGTAGATCTTATCTATCTGCAGTTCTCTACTTAACTTAAAATGAACCTTACTGCTTTATCAACTCTGGATATATCTGGAAATATATCTGGCTGTATCTGAAGTAAAAAGAGTTCCTCAAAATAGGTAATACAGCAATTTTCTCCCCATCCTCTGACTTACTCAGAATGTTGTCACTTATAATCCAAACAATCATGATATTTCCCATGTGGCTAATTCTCTTATCACTTCAAAAATATTTATCTCTAATAATTTTATTTAACAGACAACATTTTCTAGAGAAAAATATCTAAATAGTATCATTTTTCATCTATTTTTCTGCATTGTATTTGTATCTGTGAACCACCTATTCTCTCCTACTGCTTGAATAATCACATGCTAAACTTTTCCTTAAATAATTATGTGCTAAACTTGATGAACTTATGACTTAGACTTTCTGACAACAGAATTTCTATCATGAACAAAAAGAAAAAAAAAGATTGCATATCTATTTTTAAATACATAGACTCAATTCTTACTGTAGTTAATGGTGGTCGTTAAATAGGCTGACTGTAACTTCTTTATCTAAATGGAGCTTAACATTTAGTGCACATTTTGTGTTTGTTTAGAATTGAGTTTTAAAATGTAATCAGATTCTTTTCCAAAAATAGAATTATTATCCTACCTATAGGTATAATTGCTAGACCTAAGCAATTCATGATATAGTTTTCTCAAGAGCATTGAATGTAGTTACTTTAGAGAAACAGCCTGAGATCGAGGATTGCATGAAAAACAATGGAGTGATCTAAACGAAAATGACTAACTAGGAGCATACATGGGCCACTGAATGAGGACAGCATATCCTGAGAGCTAATAACGAATACATGAGGGGTATGACAAACCTAATAAAATGTACCCCAGTTAACAAAAATGGAAAGAGAGAAAGACTGCATAATAGGGCATTTTAATGTTGGTGTTCAAAGAAAGCTTTTTGAAGAGGTGACATGTAGGACAATAAGGGGATAAGGACATCTGATACCATGTGACTCAGAATCCATGAAGACTCAGATTTCTGGAGAAAGGATTTTGGGCAGAAAAAGGAGCCCATGCAAAAGCCTAAGTTGGGGAGGATTCTAATTATACATAATACTGGAGGATTTTTTTAGCATGGGGAGATGAATAATCTATTCTAACTTCCCTTCTTATACTTTCTTATTTGTCATCTTTTTTGACATTGATTTGAAGACTCATTTGTTTTATTCTTACCTAATAATAAACATTTGAGGAAATTATTTTTATGTGTGAACACAGACTTTACTAAGTCACATAGTTGCATTATTTAGTAATTTTAAATATTTCTTCTCATCTATTAATTGGAGAAAACAGCAATAATTTTCTAAAATTATTCTAAGGATTAAATGAGTTAATATATATAAAAGGCTAAGAAGAGGGACAGAAATATAACAATTGCTCAACATGTGTTCACTACTTCTTCTTCATCTTTCTCACTATTATTATTAATATCCATGTTTTTGTGCATTATTCATGCATAATTATACATTCTTTGATTTTTGTCTAGTGCACCTTATTGGCTCAGATTATGTTTTTATATTTCTCTTTCATAATTTATGAAATCTAGGTTGCATTTTTATTCCACTATTATATCCATAAAATATTAGAACATATATTTCCTTCTTGAACATCACTCCTTCTATATTATTTCTTATTATTACCTCCACTTGCATCATCCATTTTACATCTATATGTGTTTATAGAAATTGTAATCTGTTCTGTAATGGAAGCCATTTAGCATTCTCTCTATAGTTAAACACTTCCTTATTTTTAATCACTGGGAAAAAAAAATTATTCCAAAACTTAGTTACTGAACACAGCAAACATTTGTTACCTCTGCTCCTAGGGGCCCGAATTCCAAGTGTTGCTCAGCTGAGTGCATCCTGCCTCTCCTCTATGCTCTCTCATGAGGTTGCATTGAGGCCGCAATTGGGGGCAGTCCCATCACAGACAGGATTCTGCTCCCCACAGGCTGGTGGCCTGACGTGCTCAGGTTCTCCCGGATTCAGCTCCTTTCTCTGCAGGCATCTCTCGGTACAGTTCCCGTCCTAACAGCTGCAACATAGGGGGAGAGAGGCCCAAGAAGAAAGCCTCTGTCTTTTTTTTTTTTTTTTTTTTTTAAGAAAGCCTCTGTCTTTTACAAGTTTATCTAGGAGCTAATGTCTGCCATAAGCTACTCCTTAGAAAGAAGTATACCAAGTCCAGCTCAGTGGAAGGAATTACACAAGGGAATGGAGACCAGGAGGCGAGGACCTTTGGGAGACCTCTTCCCAGCTGCCTGCTACAGATAGATTTACTGCTCTTAGCCGGATTTTTTTTTTTTTTTAATAAATATATGATGTATTTTTATCCCCAGGGGTACAGGCTTGTGAATCGCCAGGTTTACACACTTCACAGCACTCACCATAGCACATACCCTCCCCAATGTCCATAACCCCACCCCCCTGTTCCCAACCCCCCTCCCCCCAGCAACCCTCAGTTTGTTTTGTGAGATTAAGAGTCAGTTATGGTTTGTCTCCATCCAGATCCCATCTTGTTGCATTTATTCTTTTCCAACCCCCAAACCCTCCATGTTGCATCTCCACTTCCTCATATCAGGGAGATCATATGATAGTTTTCTTTCTCCTATTGACCTATTTCACTAAACATGATACCCTCTAGTTCCATCCACATATTTGCAAATGGCAAGATTTCTTTTCTTTTGATATAGCCTGATCTTTTATAGTCACAACTTCACACTATTTCTTTGGACTCATCTTCTATTTGTTCCAATTTCCCAACATTTCATGGATTCTATTATTCTAAAACTTGTGACTTGAGTTCTGTATTTTAGGATTTGTGCTTTATGAATTATATTTTGCTCCCTCCCCCACAATAAGAGGATCCTAGGTGTTGAAATTCTGGGATCTTTGCCTTTTTTCTGAGATGTCCGTCTGTTGCTTTCACTTAAACGACTCTTCCCCAGGTGTCAAGTTATTGGCTTTTACTTTCCATCCATTAGGACTCTGGAGATGTTGTATCACTGTGTTATGGAGCTTTATACTTTGGAAAATACTATTTCAACTCAGCTTCATTTTCTATTGTGGATAATCATCCACATCTATTTCTTTATAGACATGGATCAATGATATCTTAAAGAAGTAGAAGGATAGCAATGATGTGGGACAGCTAAAAATTTCAAGTTTCTTAGAATATCTCCTACCAGTTCTTCACAAATCAGTTGTGACTTTTACCTTAGGAGCATATTAATGATAGCTAACATGGACTGAGTGATTATGAAGAGATGCACATTGAAGTCCATAACTGTTATACATTATTTTCATTACCATAAAAATTCTATGTAACAGATACTATTTTCTCCTAATTTTATAATTGAGATAAGAGGTTTGCAATATCTTAGGCAGACATTTTGAGCCAGATGTGCTTTAGTATGCAAAATGTTTCATAAAGGTGATATGATCCATCTATTGTATTTTTGTCATAATTCCAAGATTATCTACAGTATTATCTCTAATCAAACATAATGATAAATACTAAAATATCTTTAGTAAAACATTTAGATATGCATAGTAATTGGAGTTAATAGAGCTCTAAGTGTCTTCATGGTCATCAGATTAAATTTTGCCACCAAGTAGGTTACATAAAACCTACAAAAATTGTCAGTTGTCATAGCTTTTGAATTTTGGAATTGCAGGTAAGGGGTTGTGAATTTGTAGAGATGTTAGGCCCAAGGCTAGTAGTTTGGCAAGTTGCTTCCTGGAATTTCAAGCCATGTAACCAAACTCTAAGACAACATTGTTAAGTGCTACGCACCATTACCTTAATGACTTATGACTCTGAGTTTGGAGATTCTCACCTCTTTCAAGACTCCTGTCACCCGAAATCACATACTGATTCAGACACTTACTAAATGTGATTTTAACCAATTGTTAGCCCTTTTAAAGTTTAGGGATTTTTTTTCCATTTGGCAAATATGAATAATAACTTTTTACAAATGATTTTCATAACATTATATACGGTAATGCATAAAAAAGACTTACTTGAATTTCTTTTTTTTTTTAAGATTTTTATTTATTTATTTATTTGATAGACAGAGAAAAATCACAAGTAGGCAGAAGGCAGGCAGAGAGAGGGGGAAGCAGGCTCCCCGCTGAGCAGAGAGCCTGATGTGGGGCTCAATCCCAGGACCCTGAGATCATGACCTGAGCTGAAGGCAGAGGCTTAAACCACTGAGCCACCCAGGCGCCCCTTGAATTTCTGCTCTATGGTTCATGTTTACCCGCAAATACTTTTTATGAGTTGTATATTTAAATTCTGTATAATTCTTCTAATAAAGAAGTATTGCTCGTGTATCTAGAATTCTTCCCTTCATCATATACATGCTTTTAAAAGGGACTGAATTTAGTGGGTCGTGTTAAAAAAAGGTTTTGTATGAATCCTGTATGGCCAAAGGGTTAAAACATGTCATCGAGATGTGGGATCTTTCTCTCTTTATATATATGAAAGAGACAAACCTTTTGGCTTTGAAATAGCCAATAAAATAACCAGAAAATCAATACATAATGTTCCATTACTAAAAGATATCAAGGGAAGTATATAGTGTCTGATATATACTACTGCACAAGAATAAGAAGGCCTTCCTAGCATGGGGTAGATACTTTCATGTGACAGATTAATCGGGCAGTTTTGGATTCCAATCTGTGGGAAGATCTCCATTGTCTTCTTTGACTGCATATAAGATAGCAGTTGAAAAGTAATTAATTAAAGTTAAATTAGTTCCATTAAAATTAATTAATTTCATTCTGGGACTCACAACTATCTTAGAGTACTCCTTATCAATGTGAGGTCAGGGGTCACTTTGCCAGGCTTCATCGGGCAAAACTAATTAAAAAAAAAATAAGTCAACACTTTATATATTTACAGTATCTCAGATCAATGAACCAGGCCATGAAATCCTGTGTAGATGTATTCATTGAGTCTTGGCAATGATGGTTTTGAATCCTTAACCATGCATCCACTGCTCCAATCATCCCCAAACACCAGATTTATGATTCCTTCTTAAATGTTACAGTTGAAAAAATATGGTCTGCAGGAATGAAGCTGGGGTAATTTTTCTGCTGCTGGACCATCCCTGTATGAACAGATATTTAAAGGACAGTTTGTAAGCTATTTTATTTGTTTGTGGTGTGGGGAATGAATGCACAACATAAAAGCAAACTTGTTTTCACTCACCCACTCCCCTGGCCAGGTTTTCTGCCAAGGCTAACAATAATGTTAGCCTGACAAAAACATTTAGCTTTTGCGGTCCAAGCAAAAATATTATTCCACTTCAAGCCATGTGATGATTGGTGGTAACACACACACAAAAACACACACACACAAACACACACACACACACACACACTCCACACACACTCCACACACAATATTTTTATTGAGTGCTAGGCTTTGAGTTCTGCTCTTTACTTCCTCTCCTTTAAAGTCTAACATCTTGGGATGCCTGGGTGGCTCAGTTGGTTAAGCAACTGCCTTCGGCTCAGGTCATGATCCCAGCATCCTGGGATCGAGTCCCACATCGGGATCCTTGCTCCACAGGGAGCCTGCTTCTCCCTCTGACTCTGCCTGCCACTCTGTCTGCCTGTGCTCACTCTCCCTCGCTCTCTCTCTGACAAATAAATAAATAAAATCTTAAAAAATAAAGTCCAACATCTTGTATTGACGAATATTTGGGATGACCACAGTGGCAACTGCCACACTCCATTATCCTGCTATATTCAACCAAATCTCTTAAGCTTTTATTTCAGGAGGCAAATGGTCTGAATCCCAGGATACACTTAAACCAGATGCTTCCTTACAGTCAAGTTCCTGGCTAAGATAAAGGCATTTACAACCATTTCTCTTCCACTTGGAGTCAGCTAACATGCCATATTAAAGACAGTCAATGTGCTATTTCCAATTCCTGGTTAGTTTTAATAATAGTCAGGATACCTGGATGTAAGTTAAGGATTTGCCATTAAAATGCATGTAAATAAGTATGGTAGGGAAACCAGTTTTAAACTAGCTTGAAATTTAAAATATTCATTGTGTGCAATGATCTTTATATTCTTGTTTTATTTCTCCTGCTAAATTCAAGTATAGTTAAAATATGAGAAAATAATTTGACCACTATATATCCGCCATAGAAAATTGTTAATGTTGAAATTTTGTCACATTGGATATATGTGGTTTTATAGAATAAATGTATTCTACTGACTGAAGTAAGAGCAACTTATGACCTTTCCTACACATTTCCATTTTCCTTGAGAGGAATACTTTTTGGAAGCCATTGTATACACTTCTCATTCATAGTTCTATACTTTTACTACATACATACATACAAATATATTACAGCTTTGCTTATAAAATGCAAATTTTGGAAATAACCTACATGCTTATCAATATGAAATGTATATCCAAAATTTAAAATATTTAATAATGATAATCACACATATTTATTATTAATAAAAGAATTTGTTTTGTTAATGAGTAAGAATACCTATTATATTGTGATATTAATGATTAATAATTGTGATAATAATTTATATTCTATAAAGATCATACATTATTATATAACATAGCATATGGTATGATTTTAGAATAACATGTAAAGTAATTATATGGTAATATAAAATTAATGTGATTACTGATAATATTCATAACTGATTATTAGCACAGTAATGACTAGTGTTGACATTATTAATATTACTGTTTTACTATTGTGTTAATAAATATTTATACTTATATATATTAAAGACATATATCTAATTTTAAATGTTC